>NW_017194243.1:0-9430 GCF_001704415.2 Capra hircus
GTGCTGGAACCTGAGGATTCTCTCCAGTGCTGACATGGATCGTGGGGTACTTCTGGAGAGTCCCCTCAGGGGGAGTCAGTCCTCGTCTCGAGTGGGGCATGCACGTGCGCTTTCCTTCCCGAGCTGTAGCAGCAGTGTCACGCTTCCGTATCGAGTGGATCAAGGGATCTGTGGCTTTCCCTCGAGGCTTTCCCCACGAGGCTTCCCACAGGGCTGTCCCACGTGCCACCGTGGTGTGAGTCGATCCTCGGCTTGAAAGTCGAGGCAGTGCAGGGAAAACAGTTTTCCCTGGAATGGACGGAGACATCTGGTGGACTCTGGGAATGGTGGCACGACCCTGGAGTTCCTCTCACCTTTCCTGTGGAGAGCGTCTCCTCTTGAGATGCGACGACAACGCCGGGAATTCTTTCCCGACCACGCAGGGAAAAGGATCCCTCCTCTCGAGCTAGGACGCGGAAACGGGGCTCCTCTGGATGTGGGCGGAACTCTCGTGCTTCCTCTCGAGTCGAGACGGGTACGTCGGGGAACTTCTTGAGCTGCAGCAAGGGTGTGAAGGACCCTTTGGAAGTTCCAGAGGTTAGGTGTGATTAGCCTCGAGACGCCTCAGCGGAAATGGGCCTCATCTCGCCTGGAGGGGAGAACCTCCTGGATTTTCTCGAGTTGCGGCAGGTGCTCTCGACTTAAGACGGGGACCTCAGGGACCCGCTCTGGAGGCCTCAGGAAAGGCCAGTCCCCATGTGAGTTGCTCGGGGCCTCTCGGGATTCCTCTCCCTGTCGATGCCGGGGCCTAAGATCTTGTGTGGAGTCGGTGCCGGAACCTGAGCATTCCTCTCCAGTGCTGACATGGATCTTGCGGTACTTCTGGAGTCTCCCTGGTGGAGTCAGTCCTCGTCTCGAGTGGGGCATGCACGTGCGCTTTCCTCCCGAGCTGTAGCAGCAGTGTCACAGCTTCCCTTCGCGTGGATCAAGGGATCAGTGGCTTTCCCTCGAGGCTTTCCCACGAGGCTTTCCCACGAGGCTTTCCCACAGGGCTGTCCCACGTGCCACCGTGGTGTGAGTCGATCCTCGGCTTGAAAGTCGAGGCAGTGCAGGGAAAACAGGTTTCCCTGGAATGGACGGAGACATCTGGTTGACTCTGGGAATGGTGGCACGACCCTGGAATTCCTCTCGCCTTTCCTGTGGAGAGCGCCTCCTCTTGAGATGCGACGGGAACGCCGGGAATACTTTCCCGACCACGCAGGGAAAGGATCCCTCCTCTCTAGCTAGGAGACGGAAACGGGGCTCCTCTGGATGTGGCCGGGACTCTCGTGCTTCCTCTCGAGTGGAGACGGGAATGTCGGGGAACTTCTTGAGTTACAGCAAGGGTGTGAAGGACCCTTTGGAAGTTCCAGAGCTTAGGTGTGAATAGCCTCGAGACGCCTCAGCGGAAATGGGCCTCATCTCGCCTGGAGGGTAGAACCTCCTGTATTTTCTCGAGTTGCAGCAGGTGCTCTCGACTTACGAAGGGGA
Source organism: Capra hircus (assembly GCF_001704415.2). Taxonomy (NCBI): domain Eukaryota; kingdom Metazoa; phylum Chordata; class Mammalia; order Artiodactyla; family Bovidae; genus Capra; species Capra hircus. The sequence goes on from NW_017194243.1 coordinate 1,510, forward strand.
TCTCAGGGACCCACTCTGGTGGCCTCAGGAAAGGCCAGTCCCCATGCGAGTTGCTCGGGGCCTCTCGGGATTCCTCTCCCGTCGATGCCGGGGCCTCAGATCTTGTGTGGAGCCGGTGCCGGAACCTGAGGATTCCTCTCCAGTGCTGGCATGGATCTGGGGGTACTTCTGGAGTCTCACCAGTGGAGTCAGTCCTCGTCTCGAGTGGGGGCATGCACGTGCGCTTTCCTCCCGAGCTGTAGCAGCAGTGTCAGCACTTCCATTCGCGTGGATCAAGGATCTGTGGCTTTCCCTCGAGGCTTTCCCACCAGGCTTTCCCACGAGGCTTTCCCACAGGGCTGTCCCACGTGCCACCGTGGTGTGAGTCGATCCTCGGCTTGAAAGTCGAGGCAGTGCAGGGAAAACAGGTTTCCCTGGAATGGACTGGAGACATCTGGCCGGACTCTGGGAATGGTGGCAGGATCCTGGTGTTCCTCTCGCCTTTCCTGTGGAGAGCGCCTCCTCTTGAGATGCGACGGGAACGCGGGGAATTCTTTCCCCACCAAGCAGGGAAAGGATCCTCCTTTCGAGCCAGGAGCGGAAACGGGGCTCCTGTGGATGTGGGTGGAACTCTCGTGCTTCCTCTCAGAGTGGAGACGGGTATGTCGGGGAACTTCTTGAGTTGCAGTCAAGGGTGTGAAGGACCCTTTGGAGGATCCAGAGGTTAGGTGTGATTAGACCCGAGACGCCTCAGCGGAAATGGGCCTCATCTCGCCTGGAGGGGAGAACCTCCTGGATTTTCTCGCGTTGCAGGCAGGCGCTCTCGACTTACGATGGGGACCTCAGGGAACCGCTCTGGTGGCCTCAGGATAGGCCAGTCCCCATGCGAGTTGCTCGGGGGCCTCTCGGGATTCCTCTCCCGTCGATACCGCGGCCTAAGATCTTGTGTGGATTCGGTTCCGGAACCTGAGGATTCCTCTCCAGTGCTGAAATGGATCTTGGGGAACTTCTGGACTCTCCTCAGTGGAGTCAGTCCTCGTCTCGAGTGGGGGCATACAAGTGCGCTTTACTCTCGAGCTGTAGCAGCATTGTAACGCTTCCTTCGCGTGGATCAAGGGATCTGTGGCTTTCCCTCGAGGCTTTCCCACGAGGCTTTCCACGGAGGCTTTCGCACAGGGCTGTCCCACGGGGCACCGTGGTGTGAGTCGATCCTCTGCTTGAAAGTCGAAACAGTGCAGGGAAAACAGTTTTCCCTGGAATGGACTTAGACATCTGGAGGACTCTGGGAATGGTGGCATGACACTGGAGTTCCTCTCGCCTTTCCCGTGGAGAGTGCCTCCTCTTGAGATTCGACCGGGAACGCCGGGAATTCTTTCCCGACCACACAGGGAAAGGATCGCTCCTCTCGAGCTAGGAGGCGGAAACGGGGCTCCTCTGGATGTGGGCGGGACATTCGTGCTTCCTCTCGAGTGGAGACGGGTATGTAGGGGAACTTCCTGAGTTGCAGCAAGGCGTGTGAAGGACCCTTTGGAAGTTCCAGAGGTTAGGTGTGATTAGCCTTGAGACGCCTCAGTGGAAATGGGCCTCATCTCTCCTGGAGGGGAGAACCTCCTGGATTTTCTCGAGTTGCGGCAGGTGCTCTCGACTTAGGTCGGGGACCTCAGAGACCCGCTCTGGTGGCCTCAGGAAAGGCCAGTCCCCATGCGAGTTGCTCGTGGGCCTCTCGGTATTCCTCTCCCGTCGATGGCGGGGCCTAAGACCTTGTGTGGAGTCGGTGCCGGAACCTTAAGATTCCTCTCCCGTGCTGACATGGATCTTGGGGTACTTCTGGAGTCTCCCCAGGGGAGTAAGTACTCGTCTCCATTGGGGGGCATGCAGTGCCATTTCCTCCCGAGCTGTAGCGGGAGTGTCACGTTTCCCTTCGCGTGGATCAAGGGATCTGTGGCTTTCCCTCGAAGCCTTCCCTCGAGGCTTTCCCACGAGGCTTTACCACTGGTCTGTCCCACGTGCCACCGTTGTGTGAGTCGATCCTCGGCTTGAAAGTCGAGGCAATGCAGGGAAAACAGGTTTCCCTGGAATGGACGGAGATATCTGGGGGACTCTGGAATGGTGACACGACCCTGGAATTCCTCTCGCCTTTCTTGTGGAGAGCGCCTCCTCTTGAGATGCGACGGGAACGCCGGGAATTCTGTCCCGACCACGCAGGGAAAGGATCCCTCCTTTCGAGCTATGAGGCGGAAAAGGGGCTCCTCTGGATGTGGACGGGATTCTCGTGCTTTCTCTCGAGTGGAGACGAGTATGTCGGGGAACTTCTTGAGGTGCAGCAAGGGTGTGAAGGACCCTCTGGAAGTTCCAGAGGTTAGGTGTGATTAGCCTCGAGATGCCTCAACGGAAATGGGCATCATCTCGCCTGGACGGGAGAACCTCCTGGATTCTCTCGAGTTTCGGCAGGTGCTTTCGAGTTATGACGGGGACCTCAGGGACCCGGTCTGGTGGCCTCAGGAAAGTCCAGTCCCCATGCGAGTTGCTCGGGGGTGTCTCCGGATATTCTCCCATCGATGACGGGGCACAAGACCATGTGTGGTGTCGGTGCCGGAACCTGAGGATTCCTCTCCAGTGCTGACATGGATCTTGGGGTACTTCTGGAGTCTCCCCAGGGGAGTCAGTCCTCGTCTCGAGTGGGGGCATGCACGTGCGCTTTCCTCCCGAGCTGTAGAAGCAGTGTCAAGCTTCCCTTCGCGTGGATCAAGGGATCTGTGGCTTTCCCTCGAGGCTTTCCCACTAGGCTATCCCGCGAGGCTTTTCCACAGGGCTGTCCCACTTGCCTCCGTGGTGTGAGTCGATCCTCAGCTTGAATGTCGAGGCAGTGCAGGGAAAACAGGTTTCCCTGGATTGGACTGAGACATCTGGGGGACTCTGGGAATGGTGGCACGACCCTGGAGTTCCTCTCGCCTTTCCTGAGGAGCGCGCCTCCTCTTGAGATGAGATGGGAACGCCGGGAATTCTTTGCCGACCACGCAGGGAAAGGATCCCTCCTCTCGAGCTAGGAGGCGGAAACGGGGCTCCTCTGGATGTGGGCGAGACTCTCGTGCTTCATCTCGAGTGGAGACGGGAATGTCGGGGAACTTCTTGAGTTGCAGCAAGGGTGTGAAGGACCCTTTGGAAGTTCAAGAGGTTAGGTGTGATTACTCTCGAGACGCCTCAGCGGAAATGGGCCTCATCTCGCTTGGAGGGGAGAACCTCCTGGATTTTCTCGAGTGACGGCAGGTGCTCTCGACTAACGACGGGGACCTCAGGGACCCGCTCTGGTGGCCTCAGGAAAGGCCAGTCCCCATGCAAGTTGCTCGGGGGGCCACTCGGGATTCCTCTCCCGTCGATGCCGGGGCCTAAGACCTTGTGTGGAGTCGGTGCCGGAACCTGAGGATTCCTCTCCAGTGCTGACATGGATCTTGGGGTACTTCTGGAGTCTCCCCAGGGGAGTCAGTCCTCGTCTCGAGTGGGGGCATGCACGTGCTCGTTCCTCCCGAGCTGTAGCAGCAGTGTCACGCTTCCCTTCGCGTGGATCAAAGGATTTGTGGATTTCCCTCGAGGCTTTCCCACGAGGCTTTCCCACGAGGCTTTCCCACAGGGCTGTCCCACGTGCCACCGTGGTGTGAGTCGATCCTCGGCTTGAAAGTCGAGGCAGTGCAGGGAATACAGGTATCCCTGGAATGGACTGAGACATCTGGGGTCTCTGGGAATGGTGACACGACCCCTGGAGTTCCTCTCGCCTTTCTTGTGGAGAGCGCATCCACTTGGCATGCGACGGGAACGCCGGGAATTCTTTCCCGACCACTCAGGGAAAGGATCACTTCTCTCGAGCTAGCAGGGGGAAACGGGGCTCCTCTGGATGTGGGCGGGACTCTAGTGCTTCCTCTCGAGTGGAGACGGGTATGTCGGGGAACTTCTTGAGTTGCAGCAAGGGTGTGAAGGACCCTTTGGACCTTCCAGAGGTTAAGTGCGAATAGCCTCGAGACGCCTCAGCGGAAATGGGCCTCATCTCGCCTGGAGGGGAGAACCTCCTGGATTTTCTCGATTTGCTGCAGGTGCTCTTGACTTACGACGGGACCTCAGGGACCCGCTCTGCTGGCCTCAGGAAAGGCCAGTCCCCATGCGAGTTGCTCCGGGGCCTCTCGGGATTCCTCTCCAGTCGATGCTGGGGCCTGAGACCTTGTCTGGATACAGTTCCGGAACCTGAGGATTCCTCTCCAGTGCTGACATGGATCTTAGGGTACTTCTGGAATCTCCCCAGGGGAGTCAGTCCTCGTCTCGAGTGGGGGCATGCACGTGCGCTTTCCTCCCGAGCTGTAGCAGCAGTGTCACGCTTCCCTTCGCGGGGAACAAGGGATCTGTGGCATTCCCTCGAGGCTTTCCCACGAGGCTTTCCCACGAGGCTTTCCTGCAGGGCTGTCCCACGTGCCACCGTTGTGTGAGTCGATCCTCGGCTTTAAGTCGAGGCAGTCCAGGGAAACAGGTTTCCCTGGAATGGACTGAGACATCTGGGGGACTCTGGGAGTGGTGGCATGACCTGGAGTTCCTCTGGCCTTTCCTGTGGAGAGCGCCTCCTCTTGAGATGCGACGGGAACGCCGGGAATTCTTTCCCGACCACGCAGGGAAAGGATCCCTCCTCTCGAGCTAGGAAGCGGAAAAGGGGCTCCTAAGGATAGGGACGGGACTTCTCGAGCTTCCTCTCGAGTGGAGACGGTATGTCGGGGAACTTCTTGAGTTGCAGCAAGGGTGTGAAGGACCCTTTGGAAAGTTCCAGAGATTAGGTGTTGATATAGCCTCGAGACTCCTCAGCGGAAATGGGCCTCATCTCGCTTGGACGGGGATAACCTCCTGGATTTTCTCGAGTTGCCGGCAGGTGCTTCTCGGCTTACGACGGGGACCTCAGGGACCCGCGTCTAGTGCCCTCAGGAAAGCCCAGTCCCCATGCGAGTTGCTCGGGCGCCTCTACGATATCCTCTCCCGTCTATGACGGGGCCTAGAGACCATTGTGTGGAGTCGGTGCCGGAACCTGAGGATTCCTCTCCAGTTCTGACATGGATCTTGGGTACTTCTGGAGTCTCCCAGGGGAGTCAGTCCTCGTCCGAGTGTGGCGTGCACCGTGCGCTTTCCTCCCGAGCTATAGCAGCAGTGTCACGCTTCCCTTTGCGTGGATCCAAGGGATCTGTGGCTTTCCTCTGTAGGCTTTCCCACAAGGCTTTCCCACTAGGCTTTTTCCACAGGGCTGTCCCACGTGCCACCGAGGTCTGAGTCGATCCTCAGGCTTGAAAGTCCGAGGCATTGCAGGGGAAAAAGGTTTCCCTGGAATCGACTGAGACATCTGGGGGCTCTGGGAATGGTGGCACGACCCTGGAGTTCCTCTCGCCTTTCCTGTGGAGAGCGCCCTCTTCTTGAGATGCGACTGGGAACGCCGGAATTCTTTCCGACCACGCAGGGAAAGGATCCCTCCTCTCGAGCTATGGAGGCTGAAACGGGGCCTCTTCTGGTTGTGGGCGGGACTCTCGTGCTTCCTTTCGAGTGGAACGGGATATGTCGGGGAACTTCTTGAGTTGCAGCAAGGGTGTGAAGGGACCCTTTGGAACGTTCCAGAGGTTAGGTGTGATTAACCTCGAGACGCCTCAGCGAAATGGTCTCATCTCGCCTGGAGGGGAGAACCTCCTGGATTTTCTCGAGTTGCGCCAGGTGCTCTCAACTTACGACGGGGACCTCAGGGACCCGCTTTGGTGTCCTCAGGAAAGGCCAGTCACCATGCGAGTTGCTCGGAAGCCTCTCGTGATGTCTCTCCCTCTCCAGTGCTGTCTTGGATCTTGACTGGCCTTTCCTGAGGCCACCAGAGCGGGTCCCTGCGGTCCCCGTCGTAAGTCGAGAGCACCTGCCGCAACTCGAGAAAATCAAGGATGTTCTCCCCTCCAGGCAAAATGAAGCCTATTTCCGCTGACACATCTCAAGGCTAAGCACACTTAAACTCTGGAACTTCCAAAGGGTCCTTCACACCCTTGCTGCAAATCAAGAAGTTCCCGACATACCCGTCTCCACTCAAGAGGAAGCACGATAGTTCCGCCCACATCCAGAGGAGCCCCGTTTCCGCCTCATAGCTCGAGAGGAGGGATCCTTTCCCTGGGAGGTCGGGAAAGAATTCCCGGCGTTCCCGTCCCATCTCAAGAGGAGGCGCTCTTCACAGGAAAGGCGAGAGGAACTCCAGGGACATGCCACCATTCTCCGAGTCCCCCCAGATGTCTCAGTCCATTCCAGGGAAATCCTGTTTCCCCGCTCTGACTCGACTTTCAAGCGAGGATCGACTCACACCACTGTGGCACGTGGGACAGCCCTGTGGCAAAGCCTCGTGGGAAAGCCTCGTGGGAAAGCCTCGAGGGAAAGCCGCAGATCCCTTGATCCACGCGAAGGGAAGCGCGACACTGCTGCTACAGCTGGGGAGGAAAGCGCACCGTGCATGCCCTCAACCGAGACGAGGACTGACTCCCCTGGGGAGACTCCAGCAGTACACCAAGATCCATGTCAGCACTGGAGAGGAATCCTCAGGTTACAGCACCGACTCTACGTAAGGTCTGAGCCCCGGCATCGACGGGAGAGGAATCCGGAGAGTGCCCGAGCAACTCGCATGGGGACTGGAATTTCCTGAGGCCACCAGAGCGGGTCCCTGAGGTCCCCATCGTAAGTCGAGAGCACCTGCAGCAACTCTAGAATATCCAGGAGTTTCTCCCCTCCAGGCGAGATGAGGCCCATTTCCATTGAGGCATCTCGGGCTAATCACACCTAACCTCTAGAACTGCCAAAGGGTCCTTCTCACCCTTGCTGCAACTCAAGAAGTTCCCCAACCTGCCCGTCTCCACTCGAGAGGAAGCACGAGAGTCCTCTCCCACATGAGGAGGAGCCCCGTTTCCACCTCATAGCTGGAAAGAAGGGATGCTTTCCCTGCGTGGTCGGGGAAAGAATTTCCGGCCATTCCCGTCGCATCTCAAGAGTAGGCGCTCTCCACAGAAAAGGCGAGAGGAAACTCCAGGGTCGTGCCACCATTCCCAGATTCCCTCAGATGTCTCAGTCCATTCCAGGGAAACTTGTTTTCCCTGCACTGCCTCGACTTTCAAGCCGAGGATCAACTCACACCACGGTGGCACGTGGGACAGCCCTGTGGGAAAGCCTCGTGGAAAAGCCTCGAGGGAAAGCCTTCAGGGAAAGCCACTGATACCATGATCCAATCGCCAAGAAGCGTGACACTGCTGCTACAGCTCGGGAGGAAAGCGCACGTGCATGCCCCCACTCGAGACGAGGACTGACTCCCCTGGGGAGACTTCAGAAGTACCCCAAGATCCATGTCAGCACTGTTAGGAAACCTCAGGTTCCGCACCGACTCCACACAAAGTCTTAGGCCCGGCATCGACGGGGAGAGGAATCCCGAGAGGCCCCCGAGCAACTTGCAGGACTTTGCATGGAGTCCTCCTGAGTCCACCAGAGCGGGTCCCTGAGGTCCCTGTCGTAAGTCGAGAGCACCTGCCGCAACTCGAGAAAAATTCAGGAGGTTCTCCCCTCCAGGCGAGATGAGGCCCATTTCCACTGAGGCATCTCGACGCTAATCACACCTAACCTCTGGAACTTGCAAAGCGTCCTTCACACCCTTCCTGCAACTCAAGAAGTTCCCCCACATACCCGTCGACACTCGAGAGGAAGTACGAGAGTCCCGCCCACATCCAGAGGAGCCCCGTTTCCGCCTCCTAGCTCGAGAGGAGGGATCCTTTCCCTGCTTGGTGGGGAAAGAATTTCCGGCGTTCCCGTTGCATCTCAAGAGGTGGTGCTCTCCACAGGAAAGGCGAGAGGAAGTCCAGGGTCGTGACACCATTCCCAGAGTCCCCCAGATGTCTCAGTCCATTCCAGGGAAACC
>NW_017194244.1:0-9430 GCF_001704415.2 Capra hircus
CCACACAAGATTTTCAGCCCACAAGGAGCCCAGCATCGACGGGATAGGAATCCCGAGAGGCCACGAGCAACTCGCATGGGGACTGGCCTTTCCTGAGGCCGCCAGAGTGGGTCCTCAGGTCCGCGTCGTAAGTCGAGAGCACCTGCCGCAACTTAAGAAAATCCAGGAGGTTCTCCCCTCCAGGCGATATGAGGCCCATTTCCACTGAGGCGTCTCGAGTCTAATCACACCTAACCTCTAGAACTTCCAAAGGGTCCTTCACACCCTTGCTGGAACTCAAGAAGTTCCCCGACATACCCGTCTCCACTCGAGAGGAAGCACGAGATACCCGCCCACATTCAGAGGAGCCCCGTTTCCGCCTCCTAGCTCGAGAGGAGGGATCCTTTCCCTGCGTGTTCGGGAAAGAATTCCCGGCGTTTCCGTCGCATCTCACGAGGAGGCGCTCTCCACAAGAAAGACGAGAGAAACTCCAGGGTCGTGCCACCATTCCCAGAGTCCCCCAGATGTCTCAGTCCTTTCCAGGGAAACCTGTTTGCCTGCACTGCCTCGACTTTCAAGCCGAGGATAGATTCACACCACGGTGGCACGTGGGACAGCCCCTGTTGGAAAGCCTCGTGGGAAAACTCGTTGGAAAGCCTCGAGGGAAAGCCACATATCCCTTGATCCACCCCTATGGAAGCGTGACACTGCTGCTACAGCTCGGCAGGAAAGCCCACGTGCATGCCCCCACTCGAGACGAGGACTGACTCCCCTGGGTGACTCCAGAAGTACCGCAATATCTATGTCAGCACTGGAGAGGAATGCTCAGGTTCTGGCACCGATTACACACACCGGTCTTAGGCCCCGGCATCAACGGGAGAGGAATCCCGAGAGGTCCCCGAGCAACTGGCATGGGGACTGGCCTTTCCTGAGGCCACCAGAGAGGGTCACTGAGGTCCCTGTCGTAAGTCGAGAGCAAATGCTGGAACTCCAGAAAATCCATGAGGTTACCCCTCCAGGCGAGATGACGCCCATTTCCGCTGAGGCGTCTCCAGGCTAATGACACCTAAACTCTGGAACTTCCAAAGGGTCCTTCACACCCTTGCTGCAACTCAAGAAGTTCCCCGACATTCCCGTCTCCACTCGAGAGGAAGCACGAGAGTACCGCACACATCCAGAGGAGCCCCTTTTCCGCCTCCTAGCTCGAGAGGAGGGATCCTTTCCCTGCGTGGTCGGGAAAGAATTCCTGGCATTCCCGTCGCATCTCATGGGGAGGCGCTCTCCACAAGAAAGGAGAGATGAACTCCAGGGTCGTGCCACCATACCCAGAGTCCCCCAGATGTCTCAGTCCATTCCAGGGAAAACTCTTTTCCCTGCACTGCCTCGACTTTCACGCTGAGGATCGACTCAAAAAACGGTGGCACGTGGGACAGCCCTGTAGCAAAGCCTCGTGGGAAAGACTCGAGGAAAGCCTCGAGGGAAAGAAACAGATCCCATGATCCACGCGAAGGAAAGCGTGACACTGCTGCTACAGCTCGGGAGGAAAGCACACGTGCATGCACCCACTCGAGACAAGGACTGACTGCCCTGGGGAGACTCCAGAAATACCCCAAGATCCATGTCAGCACTGGAGAGGAATCCTCAGGTTCCGGCACCGACTCCACACAAGGTCTTAGGCCTCAGCATCGACAGGAGAGGAATCCCGGAGAGGCCCCCGAGCAACTCGCATGGGGACTGGCCTTTCCTGAGGCCACCAGAGCGGGTCCCTGAGGTCCCCGTTGTAAGTCGAGAGCACCTGCCGCAACTCGAGAAAATCCAGGAGGTTCTCGCCTCCAGGCGAGATGAGGCCCATTTCCGCTGAGGCGTCTCGAGTCTAATAACAATTAACATCTGGAACTTCCAAAGGGTCCTTCACACCCTTCTGCAACTCAAGAAGTTCCCCGACATACCCGTCTCCACTCGAGAGGAAGCACGAGAGTCCCGCCCACATCCAGAGGAGCCCCGTTTCCACCTCCTAGCTTGAGAGGAGGGATCCTTTCCCTGCGTGTTCGGGAAAGAATTCCCGGCGTTCCCGTCGCATCTCAAGAGGAGGCGCTCCCACAGGAAAGGCGAGAGGATCTCCAGGGTCGTGCCAAATTCCCAGAGTCTCCCAGATGTCTCAGTCCATTCCAGAGAAACCTTTTTCCCTGCACTGCCTCGGCTTTCAAGCCGAGGATCCATTTACGCCACGGTGGCACGTGGGACATCCCTGTGGGAAAGCCTCGAGGGAAAGCATCGTGAAAAAAGCCTCCAGGGAAAGCCTCGAGGGAAAGCCACAGATCCCTTGATCCACGCGAAGGGAAGCGTGACACTGCTGCTACAGCTCGGGAGGAAAGCGCATGTGCATGCCCCCACTCGAGACGAGGACTGACTCCCCTGGGGAGACCCCAGAAGTACCCCAAGATCCATGTCAGCACTGGAGAGGAATCCTCAGGTTCCGGCACCCACTCCACACAAGGTCTTAGGCACCGGCATCTGACGGGAGAGGAACCCCAAGAGGCCCCGGAGAAACTCGCATGGGGACTGGCCTTTCCGGAGGCCACGAGAGCGGGTCCCTGAGGTCCCCGTCGTAAGTCGAGATCACCTGCCGCAACTCGAGAATATCCAGGAGGTTCTCCCCTCCAGGCGAGATGAGGCCGATTTCCTCTGAGGCATCTCAGGCTAATCACACCTAACCTCTAGAACTTCCAAAGGGTCCCTCACACCCTTGCTACAACTCAAGAAGTTCCCCGACATACCCGTCTCCACTCGAGAGAAGGCACGAGAGTCCCGCCCACATCCAGAGGAGCACCGTTTCCGGCTCCTAGCTCGAGAGGAGGGATCCTTTCTCTGCGTGGTCGGGAAAGAATTCCCGGCGTTCCCGTCGCATCTCAAGAGGAGGCGCTCTCCACAGGAAAGGCGAGAGGAACTGCAGGGTCGTGCAACCATTCCCTGAGTCCCCCAGATGTCTCAGTCCATTCCAGGGAAACCTGTTTTCCCTGCACTGCCTCGACATTCAAGCCGAGGATCGACTGACACCAGGTGGCACGTGGGACAGCCATGTGGGAAAGCCTCGTGGGAAAGCCTCGTGGGAAAGCCACAGGGACCCGCTCTGGTGGCCTCAGGAAAGGCCAGTCCCCATGCGAGTTGTTCGGGTCCTCTCGGGATTCCTCTCCCGTCGATGCTGGGGCGTAAGACCTTGTGTGGAGTCAGTGCCGGAACCTGAGGATCCCTCTCCAGTGCTGACATGGATCTTGGGAAACTTCTGGAGTCTCCCCAGGGGAGTCAGTCCTCGTCTCGAGTGGGGGATGCACGTACGCTTTCCTCCCGATCTGTAGCAACAGTGTCGCGCTTCCCTTCGCGTGGATCAAGGGATCAGGGGCATTCCCACGAGGCTTTCCCTCAGAGCTGTCCTACGTTCCACCGTGGTGTGTGTCGATCCTCGGCTTGAAAGTCGAGGCAGTGCAGGGAAAACAGGTTTCCCTGGAATGGACGGAGATATCTGGGGGACTCTGGGAATGGTGGTACGACCCTGGAGTTCCTCTCGCCTTTCCTGTGGAGAACGCCTCCTCTTGAGATGCGACGGTAATGCCGGGAATTCTTTCCCGACCACGCAGGGAAAGAATCCCTCCTCTCGAGCTAGGAGGCGTAAACGGGGCTCCTCTGGATGTGGGCAGAAATCTCGTGCTTCCTCTTGAATGGAGACGGGTATGTCGGGGATCTTCTTGAGTTGCAGCAAGGGTGTGAAGGACCCTTTCGAAGTTACAGAGGTTAGGTGTGATTAGCCTCGTGATGCCTCAGCGGAAATGGGCCTCATCTCGCCTGGAGGGGAGAACCTCCAGGATTTTCTCTTGTTGCGGCAGGTGCTCTCGACTTTCGACGGGGACCTCAGGCACCCGCTCTGGTGGCCTCCGGAAAGGCCAGTCCCCATGCTACTTGCTCGGGGGCCACACGGGATTCCTCTCCCGTCGATGCTGGGGCCTAAGACCCTGTGTGAAGTAAGTGCTGGAACCTGAGGATTCCTCTCCAGTGCTGACGTGGATCTGGTGTACTTCTGGAGTCTCCCCAGTGGAGTCAGTCCTCGTCTCGAGTGGGGGCATGCACGTGCTATTTCCTTCCGAGCTGTAGCAGCAGTGTCGCGCTTCCCTTCGCGTGGATCTAGGGATCTGTGTCTTTCCCTCGAGGCTTTCCCACGAGGCTTTTCCACAGGGCTGTCCCACGTGCCACCGTGGAGTGAGTCGATCCTCGTCTTGAAAGTCGACGAAATGCAGGGAAAACATGTTTCCCTGTAATGGACAGAGACATCTGGGGGACTCTGGAATGTTGGCACGACACTGGATTTCCTCTCGCCTTTCATGTGGAGAGCGCCTCCTCTTGAGATGCGACGGAAAACCCGGGAAATCTTCCCCGACAACGCAGGCAAAGGATCCCTCCTCTCGAGCTAGGAGGCGGAAACAGGAATCCTCTGGATGTGGGCGGGACTCTCGTGCTTCCTCTCGAGTGGAGACGGGTATGTCGGGGAACTTCTTGAGTTGCCAGCAAGGGTGTGAAGGACCCTTTGTAAGTTCCAGAGGTTAGGTATGAATAGCCTCGAGACGCCTCAGCGCAAATGGCCCTCTTCTCGCCTGGAGGGGAGAACCTCCTGGATTTTCTCGAGTTGCGGCAGGAGCTCTCGAATTACGACGGGGACCAAAGGGACCCGCACTTGTGGCCTCAGGAAAGGCCAGTCCCTAAGCGTTGTGCTTTGGGGCCTCTCAGGATTCCTCTCCCGTCGATGCCGGGGTCTAAGACCTTGTGTGGAGTCGGTGCCGGAACCTGAGTATTCCTCTCCAGTGCTGACATGGATCTTGGGTTACTTCTGAAGTCTCCCCAGGGGAGTCAGTCCTCGTCTCGATTGGGGGCATGCACGTGCGCTTTCCTCCCGAGCTGTAGCAGCAAGTGTCACACTTCCCTTCGCGTGGAACAAGGGATCTGTGGCATTCCCTCGAGGATTTCCCAAGAGGCTTTCCCACGAGGCTTTCCCACAGTGCTGTCCCACGTGCCACCGTGGGTGTGAGTTGATCCTCGGCTTGAAAGTCAAAACTGTGCAGGGAAAACAGGTTTCCCTGGAATGCACTGAGACATCTGGGGACTCTGGGAATGGTGGCACGACCCTGGAGTTCCTCTCGCTTTTCCTGTGGAGAGCGCCTCCGCTTGAGATGCGACGGGAACGTCGCGAAATCTTTTCCGACCACGCAGGGAAAGGATAAAACCTCTCGAGCTATGAGGCGGAAAGGTGGCTCCTCTGGATGTGGGCGGGACTTTCCTGCTTCCTCTCGAGTGGTTACGGGTATGTCGGGGAACTTCTTGAGTTGCAGCAAGGGTGTGAAGGACCCTTTGGAAGTTCCAGAGGTTAGGTGTGATTTGCCTGGAGACGCCTCAGCGGAAATTGGCCTCATCTCCCCTGGAGGGGAGAACCTCCCTGGATTTTCTCGATTTGGGGCAGGTGCTCTCGACTTACGACGGGCACCTCAGGGACCCGCTCTGGTGGCCTCAGGAAAGGCCAGTCCCCATGCGAGTTGCTCGGGGGCCTCTCGGATTTCCTAACCGTCGATGCTCGGGCCTAAGATCTTGTGTGGAGTCGTTCCGGAACCTGAGGATTCCTCTCCAGTGCTGACATGATCTTGGGTAATTCTGGAGTCTCCCCAGGGGAGTCAGTCCTCGTCTCGAGTGGGGGCATGCACGTGCGCTTTCCTCCCGAGCTGTAGCAGCAGTGTCACGCTTCCCTTCGCGTGGATCAAGGGATCTGTGGCTTTCCCTCTAGGCTTTCCCACGAGGCTTTCCCACGAGGCTTTCTCACAGGGCTGTCCCACGTGCCACCGTGGTGTGAGTCGATCCTCGGCTTGAAAGTCGAGGCAGTGCAGGGAAAACAGGTTTCCCTGGAATGGACTGAGACATCTGGGGGACTCTGGGAATGGTGGCACGACCCTGGAGTTCCTCTCGCCTTTCCTGTGGAGAGCGCCTCCTCTTGAGATGCGACGGAACGCCGGGAATTCTTTCCGACACGCAGGGAAAGGATCCCTCCTCTCGAGCTAGGAGGCGGAAACAGGGCTCCTCTGGATGTGGGCGGGACTCTCGTGCTTCCTCTCGAGTGGAGACGGTATGTCGGGGAACTTCTTGAGTTGCAGCAAGGGTGTGAAGGACCCTTTGGAAGTTCCAGAGGTTAGGTGTGATTAGCCTCGAGACGCCTCAGCGGAAATGGGCCTCATCTCGCCTGGAGGGGAGAACCTCCTGGATTTTCTCGAGTTGCGGCAGTGCTCTCGACTTACGACGGGGACCTCAGGGACCCGCTCTGGTGGCCTCAGGAAAGGCCAGTCCCCATGCGAGTGCTCGGGGCCACTTGGGATTCCTCTCCCGTCGATGCCGGGGCCTAAGACCTTGTGTGAAGTAGGTGCCGGAACCTGAGGATTCCTCTCCAGTGCTGACATGGATCTTGGGGTACTTCTGGAGTCTCCCCAGGGGAGTCAGTCCTCGTCTCGAGTGGGGGCATGCACGTGCGCTTTCCTCCGAGCTGTAGCAGCAGTGTCACGCTTCCCTTCCCGTGGATCAAGGGATCTGTGGCTTTCCCTCGAGGCTTTCCCACGAGGCCTTCCCACAGGGCTGTCCCTCGTGCCACCGTGGTGTCAGTCGATCCTCGGCTTTAAAGTCGAGGCAGTGCAGGGAAAACAGGTTTCCCTGGAATGGACTGAGACATCTGGGGGACTCTGGGAATGGTGGCACGACCCTGGAGTTCCTCTCGCCTTTCCTGTGGAGAGTGCCTCCTCTTGATGCGACGGGATCGCCGGGAATTCTTTCCCGACAACGCAGGTAAAGGATCCCTCCTCTCGAGCTAGGAGGCGGAAACGGGGCTCCTCTGGATGTGGGCGGGAGTCTCGTGCTTCCTCTCGAGTGGAGACGGGTATGTTGGGGAACTTTTGGAGTTGCAGCAAGGGTGTGAATAACCTTTTTTGAAAGTTCCAGGGGTTAGGTGTGATTAGCCTCGAGACAACTCAGCGGAAATGAGCCTCATGTCGCCTGGAGGGGAGAACCTCCCAGATTTTCTCGAGTTGCGGCAGGTGCTCTCGACTTAAGACGGGGACTCAGGGACCCGCTCTGGTGGCCTCAGGAAAGGCCAGTCCCCATGCGAGTTGCTCGGGGGCCTCTCGGGATTCCTCTCCCGTTGATGCCAGGGCCTAAGACCTTGTGTGAAGTCGGTGCCGGAACCTGCGATTCCTCTCCAGTGCTGACATGGATCTTGGGGTACTTCTGGAGTCTCCCCAGGGGAGTCAGTCCTCGTCTCGAGTGGGGGCATGCACTTGCGCTTTCCTCCCAGCTGTAGCAACAGTGTCACGCTTCCCTTTGCGTGGATCAAGGGATCTGTGGCTTTCCCTCGAGGCTTTCCCACCAGGCATTCCCACGAGGCTTTCCCACAGGGCTGTCCCACGTGCCACCGTGGTGTGAGTCGATCCTCGTTTTGAAAGTCGAGGCAGTGCAGGGAAAACAGGTTTCCCTGGAATGGACTGAGACATCTGGGGGACTCTGGGAATGGTGGCACGACCCTGAAGTTCCTCTCGCCTTTCCTGTGGAGAGCGCCTGCTCTTGAGATGCGATGGGTACGCCAGGAATTCTTTCCCGACTACGCAGGGAAAGGATCCCTCCTCTCGAGCTAGGAGGTGGAAACGGGGCTCCTCTGGATGTGGGCGGGACTCTCGTGCTTCCTCTCGAGTGGAGACGGGTATGTCGGAGAACTTCTTGAGTTGCAGCAAGGATGTGAAGGACCCTTTGGAAGTTCCAGAGTTTAGGTGTGATTACTCTGGTGACGCCTCAGCAGAAATGGGCCTCATCTCGCCTGGAGAGGAGAACCCTCTGGATTTTCTCGAGTTGCGGCAGCTTCTCTCGACTTAAGACGGGGACCTCAGGGACCCGCTCTGGTGGCCTCAGGAATGGCCAGTCCCCATGCGAGTTGCTCGGGGCCTCTCGGAATTCCTCTCCCTTCGATGCCGGGGCCTAAGAACTTGTGTGGAGTGGGTGGCGGAATCTGAGGATTCCTCTCCAGTGCTGACATGGATCTTGGGTACTTCTGGAGTCTGCCCAGGGGAGTTAGTCCTCGTCTCGAGTGAGGGCATGCACGTGCGCTTTCCTACCGAGCTCTAGCAGCAGTTTCACGCTTCCCTTCGCGTGGATCAAGGGATCTGTGGCTTTCCCTCGAGGCTTTCCCACGAGGCTTTCCCAGAGGCTTTCCCTGGGCTGTCCCACGTGCCACCGTGGTGTGAGTGGATCCTCGGCTTGAAAGTCGAGGCAGTGCAGGGAAAACAGGTTTCCCTGGAATGGACTGAGACATCTGGGGGACTCTGGGAATGGTGGCACGACCCTGGAGTTCCTCTCGCCTTTCCTGTGGAGAGCGCCTCCTCTTGAGATGCAACGGGAACGCCGGAACTCTTTCCCGACCACGCAGGAAAGGATCCCTCCTCTCGAGCTATGAGGTGGAAATGGGGTTCCTCTGGATGTGGGCGGGACTCTCGTGCTTCCTCTCGAGTGGAGACGGGTATGTCGGGAACTTCTTGAGTTGCAGCAAGGGTGTGAAGGACCCTTTGGAAGTTCCAGAGGTTAGGTGTGATTAGCCTCGAGACGCCTCAGCGGAAATGGGCCTCATCTCGCCTGGAGGGGAGAACGTCCTGGATTTTCTCGAGTTGGAGCAGGAGCTCTCCACTTACGACGGGGACCTCAGGGACCCGCTCTGGTGGCCTCAGGAAAGGCCAGTCCCATGCGAGTTGCTCCGGGGCCTCTCCGGATTCTCTCCCGTTGATGCCGGGGCCTAAGATCTTGTGTGGAGTCGGTGTGGGAACCTGATGGATTCCTCTCCAGTGCTGACATGGATCTCGGGGGTACTTCTGGAGTCTCCCCAGGGGAGTCAGTCCTCGTCTCGATTGGGGGCATGCACGTGCGATTTCCTCACGAGCTGTAGCAGCAGTGTCACACTTCCCTTTGCGTGGATCAAGGGATCTGTGGCATTCCCTCGAGATTTCCCAAGAGGCTTTCCCACGAGGCTTTCCCACAGTGCTGTCCCACGTGCCACCGTGGTGTGAGTTGATCCTCGTCTTGAAAGTCAAAACAGTGCAGGGAAAACAGGTTTCCCTGGAATGGACTGAGACATCTGGGGGACTCTGGGAATGGTGGCACGACCCTGGAGTTCCTCTCGCTTTTCCTGTGGAGAGCGCCTCCGCTTGAGATGCGACGGGAACGTCGCGAAATCTTTCCCGACCACGCAGGGAAAGGATCAAACCTCTCGAGCTATGAGGCGGAAAGGGGCTCCTCTGGATGTGGGCGGGACTTTCCTGCTTCCTCTCGAGTGGTTACGGGTATGTCGGGAACTTCTTGAGTTGCAGCAAGGGTGTGAAGGACCCTTTGGAAGTTC
>NW_017194245.1:0-9429 GCF_001704415.2 Capra hircus
GGCACGACCCTGGAGTTCCTCTCGCCTTTCCTGTGGAGAGCGCCTCCTCTTAAGTTGCGACGGGAACGCCAGGAATACTTACCGACCACGTAGGGAAAGGATCCCTCCTCTGGAACTATGAGGCGGAAACGGGGCTCCTCTGGATGTGGGCGGGACTCTCGTGCTTCCTCTCGAGGGGAACGGGTATGTCGGGGAACTTCTTGAGTTGCAGCAAGGGTGTGAAAGACGCTTTGGAAGTTCCAGAGGTTAGTGTGATTAGTCTCGAGAGCCTCAGCACAAATGGGCCTCATGTCGCCTGAGGGGAGAACCTCCTGATTTTCTCGAGTTGCGGCAGGTGCTGTGGACTTAAGACGGGGTCCTCAGGGACCCGCTCTGGTGGCCTCAGGAAAGGCCAGTCCCCATGCGAGTTGCTCGGGGGCCTCTCGGGATTCCTCTCCCGTCGATGCCGGGGCCTAATACCTTGTGTGGAGTCGGTGCCGGAACCTGAGATTCCTCTCCAGTGCTTACATGGATCTTGGGGTACTTCTGGAGTCTCCAGGTGAGTCAGTCCTCGTCTCTAGTGGATGCATGTACGTGCTTTCCTCCCGAGCTGTAGCAGCAGTGTCACGCTTCCCTTCGCGTGGATCCAGGAATCTGTGGCTTTCCGTGGAGGCTTTTCCACGAGGCTTTGCCACGAGGCTTCCACGACGCCACTGGGCAGTCCCACGTGCCACCGTGGTGTGAGTGGATCCTCGGCTTCAAAGTCGAGGCAGTGCAGGGAAAACAGGTTTCCCTGGAATGGACTGAGACATCTGGGGGACGCTGGGAATGGTGGCACGACCCTGGAGTTCCTCTCGCCTTTCCTGTGGAGAGCGCCTCCTCTTGAGATGCGACGGGAACGCGGGGAATTCTTTCCCCACCACGCAGGGAAAGGATGCCTCCTCTCGAGCTAGGAGTCGGAAACGGGTCTCCTCTGGATGTGGGCGGGACTCTCGTGCTTCCTCTCGAGTGGAGACGGGTATGTCGGGAAACTTCTTGAGTTGCAGCAAGGGTGTGAAGGACCCTTTGGAAGTTCCAGATGTTAGATGTGATTAGCCTCCAGACGCCTCAGCGGAAATGGGCCTCATCTCGCCTGGAGGGAGAACCTCCTGCATTTTCTCGAGTTGCGGCAGGTGCTCTCGACTTACGACAGGGACCTCAGGGACCCGCTCTGGTGGCCTCAGGAAAGGCCAGTCCGCATGCGAGTTGCTAGGGGCCTCTCGGGATTCCTCTCCCGTCGATGCCGGGGCCTAAGATCTTGTGTGGAGTCGGTGCCGGAACCTGAGGATTCCTCTCCAGTGCTGACATGGATCTTGGGGTACTTCTGGAGTCTCCCCAGGTGAGTCAGTCTCATCTCGAGTGGGGCATGCAACGTGCGCTTTCCTCCCCAGCTGTAGCAGCAGTGTCACGCTTCCCTTCGCGTGCATCAAGGGATCTGTGGCTTTCCTCGAGGCTTTCCCAGGAGGTTTCCCATGAGGCTTTCCCACAGGGCTGTCCCACGTGCCACCGTGGGTGAGTGGATCCTCGGCTTGAAAGTCGAGGCAGTGCAGGGAAAACAGTTTCCCTGGAATGGACTGAGACATCTGGGGGACTCTGGGAATGGTGGCACGACCCTGGAGTTCTCTCTCGCCTTTCCTGTGAGAGCGCCTCTCTGAGATGCGACGGGAACACCGGGAATTCTTTCCCGACCACGCAGGGAAAGGATCCCTCCTCTCGAGCTAGGAGGCGGAAACGGGGCTCCTCTGGATGTGGGCGGGACTCTCGTGCTTCCTCTCGAGTGGAGACGGGTATGTCGGGAACTTCTTGAGTTGCAGCAAGGGTGTGAAGACCCTTTGGAAGTTCCAGAGGTTAGATATGATTACCCTCAGACGCCTGAGCGGAAATGGCATCTCGCCTGGAGGGGAGACCTCCTGGATTTTCTCGAGTGCGGCAGGTGCTCTCGACTTACGACGGGAACCTCGGGACCCGATCTGGTGGCTCAGGAAAGGCCAGTCCCCATGCGACTTGCTCGGGGGCCTTCGGGTTTCCTCTCCGTCGATGCTGGGGCCTAAGACCTTGTGTGGAGTCAGTGCCGGAACCTGAGGATTCCTCTCCAGTGCTGACATGATCTTGGGTAATTCTGGAGTCTCCCCAGGGGAGTCAGTCCTCGTCTCGAGTGGGGGCATGCACGTGCGCTTTCCTCTCGAGCTGTAGCAGCAGTGTCACGCTTCCCTTCGCTTGGATCAAGGGATCTGTGGCTTTCCCTCGAGGCTTTCCACGAGGCTTTTCCACGGGCTTTCCCTCGAGTCTTTCCACAGGGCTGTCCCACGTGCCACCATATTGTGAGTCGATCCTTGGCTTGAAAGTCGAGGCAGTGCAGGGAAAACAGGTTTCCCTGGATGGAATGAGACACCTGGGGGACTCTGGGAATGGTGGCACGACCCTGGAGATCCCCCAGATGCCTCAGTCCATTCCAGGGAAACCTGTTTTCCCTGCACTGCATCGACTTTCAAGCCGAGGATCGACTCACACCACGGTGGCACGTGGGACAGCCCTGTGGGAAAGCTTCGTGGGAAAGCCTCCTGTGAAACTCAAGGGAAAGCCACAGATCCCTTGATACGCGAAGGGAAGCGTGACACTGCTGCTACAGCTCTGGAGGAAAGATGCCCCCACTCGAGACGAGGACTGACTCCCCTGGAGAGACTCCAGAAGTACCCCAAGATCCATGTCAGCACTGGAGAGGAATCCTCAGGTTCCGGCACCGACTCCACACAAGATCTTTGGCCCCGGCATCGAGGGGAGAGGAATCCCGAGAGGCCCCAGAGCAACTCGCATGGGGACTGGCCTTTCCTGAGGCCACCAGAGCGTGTCCCTGAGGTCCCCGTCGTAAGTCGAGAGCACCTGCCGCAACTCGAGAAAATCCAGGAGGTTCTCACCTCCAGGCGAGATGAGGCCCATTTCCGCTGAGGCGTCTCGAGACTAATCACACCTAACCTCTGGAACTTCCAAAGGGTCCTTCACACCCTTGCTGCAACTCAGGAAGATCCCCGACATACCCGTCTCCACTCGAGAGGAAGAACGAGAGTCCCGCCCACATCCAGAGGAGCCACGTTTCCGCCTCCTAGCTCGAGAGGAGGGATCCTTTCCCTGCGTGGTCGTGAAAGAATTCCCGGCGTCCCGTCGCATCTCAAGAGGAGGTGCTCTCCACAGGAAAGGCGAGAGGAACTCCAGGGTCGTGCAACCATTCCCAGAGTCCCCCAGATGTCTCAGTCCATTCCAGGGAAACCTGTTTTCCCTGCCCTGCCTCGACTTTCAAGCCGAGGATCGACTCACACCACGGTGGCACGTGGGACAGCCCTGTGGATAAGACTCGTGGGAAAGCCCTGTGGGAAAGCCTAGTGTGAAAGTCACAGAGGAACTCGAGGGTCGTGCCACCATTTCCAGAGTCCGCCAGAAAATTCCTTGTCGGGAATTTTATTGGCCTTCCGCGTAAACCTAGCTATTCAGCCTTTTTCCTCCAGTTAATCTTCTTACTACCCTATAATTTCTTAATCTAATCTTACATTAATAAATACACAAGACTTTCCACGTCAACGCCGTCCATCCGTCGAATTCCCTGGATGCAGCGTGGCTGGACACCGGCACACTGAGATATCTGGGGGACTCTTGGAATGATGGCACGACACTGGAGTTTCTCTCGCCTTTCCTGTGGAGAGCGCCTCCTCATGAGATGCGACGGGAACACCGGGAATTCTTTCCGGAACATACAGGGAAAGGATACCTGACCGCGAGGTACGAGGCTGAAACGGGGCTCCTCTGGATGTGGTCGGGACTCTTGTTCTTCCTCTCGAGTGGAGAGGGGTATGTCGGGGATCTTCTTGAGTTGCAGCAAGGGTGTGAAGGACCCTTTGGAAGTTCCAGAGGTTAGGTGTGATTAGACTCGAGACGCCTCAGCGGAAATGGGCCTCATCTCGACTGCAGGGGAGAACCTCCTGGGTTTTCTCGAGTTTCAGCAGGTGCTCTCCAGTTACGACCGGGACTTATGTAACCCGCTCTGGTCCGCTCAGGTAATGCCAGTCGACTTGGAGTTGCTAAGGGGCCTCTCGGGATTCCTCTCCGGTCGATGACGGGGCCTAAGACCTTGTTTGGAATCGGTGCCCGAACCTGAGGTTTCCTCTCCAGTGCTGACATGGATCTTGGGGTACTACTGGAGTCTCCACAGGGTAGTCATCTTCATCTCCAATGGGGGCATGCACGTGCGCTTTTCTCCCGAGCATTAGGAGCACAGTCAATTTTCCCGTTGGGTTGATCAAGGGGTTTCTTGTTTTCCCTCGAGGCTTTTCCACGAGGCTTTCCCACGAGGCTTTCCCACAGGGCTGTCCCACGTGCCACCATCGTGTGAGTCAGTCCTCCCCGTGAACGTCGAGGCAGTGAAGGGTAAACAAGTTCCTCTGGAAAGGACTGAGACATCTGGGGGACTCTTGGAATGGTGGAACGACCCTGGAGTTCCTCTCACCTTTCTTGTGGAGCGTGCCTCCTCTTGAGATGCGACAGGTACGACAGGAATTTTTCCCGGCCAATCAGGGAAAGGATCCCTCATCTTGAGCCAGGAGGGGGAATTGGGGCTCCTCTGGATGTGGGTGGTACCCTGGTGATTCCTATGGAGTGGCGACGGGTCTCTCCTGGAACCTCTTGAGTTGCAGCTAGGGTGTGAAGGACCCTTTGGAAGTTCCAGAGGTTAGGTGTGATTAGCGTCGAGACGCCTCAGCGGAAATGGGCCTCATCTCGCCTGGAGGGGAGAACCTAATGGATTTTCTCTAGTTGCGGCAGGTGCTCTCGACTTACGACGGGGACCTCAGGGACCCGCTCTAGTGGCCTCAGGAAGGGCCAGGAGCCATGCGAGTTCCTCGGGGGCCTCTCAGGATTCCTCTCCCTTTGATGCCGGGGCCTAAGACCTTGTGTGGAGTCGGTGCCGGAACCGGAGGATTCCTCTCCAGTGTGGACATGGATCTTGGGGTACTTCTGGAGTCTCCCCAGGGGAGTTAGTCATCGTCTTGTGTGGGGGCATGAACGTGCGCTTTCCTCCCGAGCTGTAGCAGCAGTGTCACGCTTCCCTTTGCATGGATCAAGGGATCTGTGGCTTTCCCTCGTGGCTTTCCCACGAGGCTTTCCCACAGGGCTGTTTCATGTGCCATCGTGGTGTGAGTCGATCTTCGGCTAGAAATTCGAGGCAGTGCAGGGAAATCAGGTTTCCCTGAAATGGACTGAGACATCTGGGGGACTCTGGGAATGGTGGCACGACCCTGGAGTTCCTCTCGCCTTTCCTGTGGAGAGCGCCTCCTCTTGAGATGCGCCAGGAACGCCAGGAATTCTTTCCTGTCTACGCAGGGAAAGGATCCCTCCTCTCGAGCTAGGAGGCGGAAACGGGGCTCCTCTGGATGTGGGCGGGTCTCTGGTGCTTCCTCTCGTGTGGAGACGGGTATGTCGGGGAACTTCTTGAGTTGCAGCAAGGGTGTGATGGACCCTTTGGAAGTTCCAGAGGTTAGGTGTGATTAGACTCGAGACGCCTCAGCGGAAATGGGCCTCATCTCGCCTGCAGGGGAGAACCTCCTGGATTTTCTCGAGTTTCAGCAGGTGCTCTCCAGTTACGACCGGGACTTATGTAACCCGCTCTGGTCCACTCAGGAAATGCCAGTCGACTTGCGAGTTGCTAAGGGGCCTCTCGGGATTCCTCTCCGGTCGATGACGGGGCCTAAGACCTTGTTTGGAGTCGGTGCCCGAACCTGAGGTTTCCTCTCCAGTGCTAACATGGATCTTGGGGTACTACTGGAGTCTCCACAGGGGAGTCATCTTCGTCTCCAATGGGGGCATGCACGTGCGCTTTTCTCCCGAGCATTAGGAGCAGAGTCAATTTTCCCGTTGGGTTGATCAAGGGGTTTCTTGTTTTCCCTCGAGGCTTTCCCACGAGGCTTTCCCCACAGGGCTGTCCCACGTGCCACCATCGTGTGTGTCGGTCCTCCCGTGAACGTCGAGGCAGTGCAGGGTAAACAAGTTCCTCTGGAAAGGACTGAGACATCTGGGGGACTCTTGGAATGGTGGAACGACCCTGGAGTTCCTCTCACCTTTCTTGTGGAGCGTGCCTCCTCTTGAGATGCGACAGGTACGACAGGAATTCTTTCCCGGCCAATCAGGGAAAGGATCCCTCACATTGAGCTAGGAGGGGGAATTGGGGCTCCTCTGGATGTGGGTGGTACCCTGGTGATTCCTATGAGTGGCGACGGGTCTCTCGTGGAACTTCTTGAGTTGCAGCTATGGTGTGAAGGACCCTTTGGAAGTTCCAGAGGTTAGGTGTGATTAGCCTCGAGACGTCTCAGTGGAAATGGGCTTCATCTCGCCTGAAGGGGAGAATCTCCTTCATTTTCTCGAGTTGTGGCAGGTGCTCTCGACTTACGACGGGGACCTCAGGGACCCGTTCTGTTGGCCTTAGGAAAGACCAGTTCCCATGTGAGTTGCTAGAGGGCCTCTCGGGATTCCTCACCGGTAGATGCCGGGCCCAAGACCTTGTGTGGAGTGGGGGCCAGAACCTGAGTATTCCTCTCCAGTGCTGACATTTTGGGATACTTCTGAAGTCTCCCAAGGGGAATCAGTCCTCGTCTCGAGTGGGGGCATGCGCATGCCCCTTTCCCGAGCTGTAGCAGCAGTGTCATGCTTCCCGTCGCGTGGATCAATGGATCTGTGGCTTTTCCTCTAGGCTTTTCCTAGAGGCTTTCCCACGAGGCTTTCCCACAGGGCTGTCCCCCGTGCCACCGTGGTGTGAGGCGATCCTCGGCATGAAAGTTTAGGCACTCTGTAAAAACAAGATCCTCTGGAATGGACTGAGACATCTGGGGACGCTTGAAATGGTGGCACGACCATGGAGTTCCTCTCTCCCTTCCTGTGGAGAGCGCCTCCACCTGAGATGCGACGGGAATGCCGGAAGTTCTTTCCCGACCAAGCAGGGAAAGGATCCCTCATCTCTAGCTAGGAGGATGAAACGGGGCTACTCTGGATGTGGGCAGGACCCTCGTGTTTCCTCTCGAGTGGAGATGGGAATGTCGGGGAACTTCTTGAGTTGCAGCAAGGGTGTGAAGGACCCTTTGGAAGTTCCAGAGATTAGATGTAATTAGCCTCGAGACACCTCATTGGAAATGGGCCTCATCTCGCCTGGAGGGAGAACCTCCTGGATTTTCTCGAGTTGCGGCAGGTGCTCCCGACTTACGACGGGGACGTCAGGGACCCGCTCTGGTGGCTTCATCAAAGGCCAGTCCCCATGCCAGATGCTGGGGGGCTTCTCTTGATAACTCTCCTGTTGATGCCCGGGCCGAACAACTTGTGTGGTTCGGGGCCGGAACCTGAGGTTTCCTCTGCAGTGCTGACATGGATATTGGGGTTCTTCTGGAGTCTCCCCTGGAGAGTCAATCCTCCTCTCAAGTGAGGGCACGCACGTGTGCTTTCCTCCCGAGCTGTAGCAGCAGGGTCACGCTTCCCGTCGTGTGGATCAAGGGATCTGTGGCTTTCCCTGGAGGCTTTCCCACGAGGCTTTCTCACAGGGCTTTCCCTCGTGCCACCGTGGTGTGAGTTGATCCTCAGCGTGAAAGTCGAGGCAGTGCAGGGAAAACAGGTTCCTCTGGATTGGACTGATGCTGGGAGCCAGTATGAGGACTCCCGCCGTGATAACGTCATGAGGAAGAAAGCTGACATAGGCATGGTGTGTTCAGACTTCAGGGACCCTCTGGAAGTTCCTACGCACATACCCCAACAAAAATGCCGGCTTTTTTGCTCTGCTTTTCCACTCTTCTGACATTTTCTGGAAAAAGTCAATTCAGGGCTTTAGTCTTCAGCATTTGAAAGAGTGTTTCAATCCAAAAACCCTCTGAATGCTTTCTAGCCTGCCTGCAGGACTCGTACAGCTGGGCATGTGATTGTTTGAGGCCTCCTTTCCCCAGGAGGCACAGGAAGCTTAAAGCATCCTAGGAATGTAGGGGCATCCGAGGAGTCAAAATCTTTATAATAGGACTGATTAAAAGTTTCATTTTTTGGGTCAATGCTTGCTGCTAAATTTTCATATCCTTTATTTTTAGATAGAGTTGGTATATTAAAAAAACAAGTAGTAGACCTGGTATTAGGAACATTAGATCTTTGAGTTAAGTACCTTCTTTGTTATAACCCACTGCACCTTTGTTTTATAGAGATGTAACTTTAATGCTTTAAGGAAATGCAGATTAAAGAAAAACACTTCAGAGGAAACAAAATTAACATTCATTAAGGAAGAGAGCCAAAAAGTGTTTAACAAGCCTCTTGGCCAGAAGATAATGTAAATCACCAGAGACCTTTTGTATACAAAATGATGTACAGAAAGAGTCTGGGTGCAAACGCTACATAATTTTGTGTTACCCATTGAACTCCATGTTTTATCAAAAGTATAAAAGGCTTTATGACAATAAAGGATGGGGCCAGTTTCTCGGACCAGTTTCTCGAACTAGTCTCTCGGCTGGTTTCTTGAGACTCAGGCTTTTCTTCTTCTCTTTTCCTTCTCTCTGCTTTAACTTCAGGCTGAATCTCCACCAGGGGCGCGGAGGCTCGCCAGGTCTACTTACTTGCCTGGCTGTTAAGACCTGGGGAGGCACCCTTAGATATTCAAGCAGGGCTGGTGGCCCAACGTAGATGGTGAAAATTCTTTGTCTGGAATTTTATTGGCCTTCCACGTAAACCAAGATATTCAGCCCTTTTCCTCCAGTTAATCTTCTTACTACACTATAATTTCTTAATCTAATCTTACATTAATAAATAAAAAAGACTTTCCACGACAACGCCGTCCATCCGTCGAATTCCCTGGATCCAGCGGGGCTGGACCCCGGCAGACTGAGATATCTGGGGGACTCTTGGAATGGTGGCATGACCCTGGAGTTCCTCCGCCTTTCCTGTGGAGAGCGCCTCCTCATGAGATGCGACGGGAACACCGGGAATTCTTTCCCGAACATGCAGGGAAAGGATACCTGACCTCGAGGTATGAGGCGGAAACGGGCTCCTCTGGATGTGGGATTCTCGTGCTTCCTCTCGAGTGGAGTCAGGTATGTCGGGAACTTCTTGAGTTGCAGCAAGGGTGTGAAGGACCCTTTGGAAGTTCCAGATGTTAGGTATGGTTAGCCTCGAGACGCCTCAGAGGAAAAGGGCCTCATCTCGCCTGGAGGGAGAGAACCTCCTGGATTTTCTCGAGTTGCGGCAGGTGCTCTTGACTTACTACGGGGACCTCAGGGAACCGCTCTGGTGGCCTCAGGAAAGGCCAGTCCCATGCGAGTTGCTCTGGGGCCTCTCGGGATTCCTCTCCTGTCGAGCCTGTGCCTAAACCTGCCGTGGAGTTTCCTCTGTGGTGCAACCTGAGTTGGGTATCTG
>NW_017194246.1:0-9427 GCF_001704415.2 Capra hircus
TCACTAGAGCTCTCCTACAGAGCAAAGGGGATGGACAGATGTGTGGCTGTGGCTCTGCCTTTCTCTGGGAGTGTGGAGCCGCTCCCTATGGCCCCGGGCTCCAGGGGAAATTGCCCCTGAATAATGACCTCCAAGAAGCGCTTTTCCAACTGGCTGAGACGTGGAGTTCTCAGGATGCAGGGAAAGCGAGTGTCCTTCGGGAAGCAAAGGCAGTCACCTTTATCATGACTTACTAGAATAGTAGGTACCTTCTCCGGTTGGCAGAGGCCTTCCCTACCTGATCTGAAAAAGAAAATGAAGTAGCTCGCTGATTTGAGAAATAATTCCCAGACTTGGGTTTCCAACCAGTATAGAATCCGACAATGGCCCTGTCTTTGTAGCCGCGTTAATTAACAGGTATGTGAAGCTCTAAATATCAGTGGAAATTACATACAGCATATAGGCCCCAGTGTTCTGGAATGGTGGAAAGAAACAACCAAACTCTTGAAGAGACACTTTCAAAATGGATCATAGAGACTGACTGTACATGGATGGGCTTGCTTCCGGCAGACTTACTCATATTACGGGTTACCGCACGTTCCCATAGTTGTTGTCCTTATGAAATTTTCTATGGGAGACCCCCTCCCACAGTGAGGCAGGTGTTAGCAGATTTGCCACAAGTAAGGGGGTGGGATTTCACAGCAGATGGAACAATTAGGTAAGGTAATAAATCAGGTAACTAAGTTTGTATAAAAAAGAATATCATTCCCCCTTGAGGAAGAGATTCATGAATTTGTGCTCAGTGATCAGGTGTGGCTCAATGACTGGAAACACAATTCCTTGGCCTGACATCGGAAAGGTCCTTATACTGTTGTCTTAGCCACAATTCTGAAAGAGATGGGAATACCAGACCACCTAACCTGCCTCTTGAGAAATCTGGATGAAGGTCAGGAAGCAACAGTTAGAGCAGGACATGGAACAACAGACTGGTTCCAAAAAGGAAAAGGAGTATGTCAAGGCTGTATATTGTCACCCTGTTTATTTAACTTATATGCAGAGTACATCATGAAAAATGCTGGGATGGAAGATACATGAGCTGGAATCAAGATTGCCGGTAGAAATATCAATCAACTTAGATATGCAGATGACACCACCATTATGGCAGAATGTGAAGAGGAACGGGTATGTCGGGGAACTTCTTGAGTTGCAGCAAGGGTGTGAAGGACCCTTTGGAAGTTCCAGAGGTTAGGTGTGGTTAGTCTCGAGATGCCTCAGCGGAAATGGGCCTCATGTCGCCTGGAATGGAGAGGCTCCTGGATATTCCCGAGTTTCAGCAGGTGCTCTCGAGTTACGACGGGGACTTCAGGGACCCGCTCTGGCGGCCGCAGGAAAGGCCAGTCATCATGCGTGTTGCTAGGGGCCTCTCGTGATTCCTCTCCCGTCGATGCCGGGGCCTAAGACCTTGTGTGGAGTCGGGCCGGAACCTGAGGATTCCTCTCCAGTGCTGACATGGATTTTGGGGTACTTCTGGAGTCTCCACAAGGGAGTGAGGCCTCGTCTCGAGTGGGGCATCAGCGTGCCCTTTCTTCCCATGCTGTAGCAGCAGTGTCACGCTTCCCCTTGCATGGACCAAGGGATCTGTGGCTTTCCCTCGAGTCTTTCCCACGAGGCTTTCCCACAGGGCTGTCCCACGTGCCACGGTGGTGTGAGTCGATCCTCGGCGTGAAAGCCGAGGCAGTGAAGGGAAAACAGGTTCCTGTGGAATGGACTGAGACGTCTGGGGGAGTCTCGAAATGGTGGCACTACCCTGAAGTTCCTCTCGCCTTTCCTGTGGAGAGCACCTCCTCTTGAGATGCGAAGGGAACGCCGGGAATTCTTTCCGGAAGAAGCAGGGAAAGGATCCCTCATCTCGAGCTACGAGGCAGAAACGGGGCTCCTCTGGATGTGGGAGGGACCCTCGTGCTTCCTCTCGAGTGGAGACTGGTATGTCGGGGAAGTTCTTGAGTTGCAGGAAGGGTGTGACGGACCCTTTGGAAGTTCCAGAGGTTAGGTGTGATTAGCCTCGAGACGCCTCAGTGCAAATGGGCCTCATCTCGCCTGGAGGGGAGAACCTCGTGGATTTTCTCGAGTTGTGGCAGGTGCTCTCGACTTGTGACAGGGACCTCAGGGACCCGCTCTGGTGGCCTCATGATAGGCCAGTCCCCATGCGACTTACTAGGGGACCTCACGGGATTCCGCTCTCTTCGATGCCGGGACCTGAGTCCTTGTGTGGAGTCGGGGCCGGATCCTGAGGATTCCTCTCCAGTGCTGACATGGATCTTGGGGTACTTCTGGAGTCTCCCCATGGGAATCAGTCCTAGTCTCGAATGGGGCATGTACGTGCGCTTTCCTCCCGAGCTGTAGCAGCACTGTCATGCTTCCGATCGGGTGGATCAATGGATCTGTGGCTTTCCCTCGAGGCTTTCCCTCGAGGCTTTCCCACAGGGGTGTCCCACGTGCCACCGTGTTGTGAGTCGATCCTCGGCATGAAAGTCGAGGCAGTGCAGGGAAAACAGGTTCCTCTGGAATGGACT
This sequence comes from Capra hircus, assembly GCF_001704415.2. Classification (NCBI taxonomy): domain Eukaryota; kingdom Metazoa; phylum Chordata; class Mammalia; order Artiodactyla; family Bovidae; genus Capra; species Capra hircus. Next base: position 2,553 of record NW_017194246.1, read on the forward strand.
AACACATCTGGGCGACTCTTGAAATGGTGGCTGAATCCTGGAGTTCCTCTCGCCTTTCCTGTTGAAAGTACCTCCTCTTGAGATGCGATGGAAACGCCGGGAATTCTTTCCCGACGAAGCATGGAAAGGATCCCTCATCTCGAGCTATGAGGCGGAAACGGGGCTCTTCTGGATGTGGGCGGGAACCTCGTGCTTCCTCTCGAGTGGAGACGGGTATGTCTGGGAACTACTTGAGTTGCAGCAAGGGGTGTGAAGGCCCCTTTCGAAGTTCATGAGGTTAGGTGTGATTAGCCTCGAAGGCCTCAGCGGAAATGGGCCTCATTTCGCCTGGAGGGGAGAACCTCCTGGATTTTCTAGTGTTGCGACAGGTGCCTCTCGAGTTTCGACGGGGACCTCAAGGACTCGCTCTGGTGGCCTTAGGTAAGGCCAGTCTCCATTCGAGTTGCTAGGGGCCACTCGATTTCTCCCAGTCCATGCCGAGGCCTCAGACCTTGTGTGGACTCGGGGCTGAAACCTGAAGATTCCTCTCCAGTGCTGTCATGGATCTTGGGGTTCTTCTGGAATCTCCACAGTGGACTCAGTCCTCCTCTCGAGTGGGGACATGCACGTCCGCTTTACTCCCGTGCTGTATCAGCAGTGTCAGGATTCCCATCGCCTTACTAAAGGGATCCGTGACTTTTCCTTGAGGCTTTCCCACGAGGTTTTCCCACAGTGCTGTCACCTGTGACACCGTTTTTGATTCGATACTCGGTGTGAAATTCGAAGCAGTGCAGGGAAATCAGGTCCCTCCGAGTGGACTGAGACATTTGGGGACTTTTGCAATGGGGCACGAACCCTGTAGTTCCTCTCGACTTTCTCATTGAGACCGCCTCCTCTTAATATGCGACGTGAACGCCAGGAATCCTTCCCGACGAAGCAGGGAAAGGATCTCTCATCTCCAATTAAGAGGTGGAAATGAGGCTCCTCTTGTGGTTTGCTGGACCCTTTTCTTTCTCTCGAGTGGAGATCGGATTGCTGGGAAAGTTCCTGAGTTGCAGCAAAAATGTGAAGTACCATTTCGAAGTTCCAGAGGGAATGTGCGTTTTGCCAGGATATGCCTCAGCATAAAAGGGCCTCATCTCTCCTGCACCGCTTCCATCAGGTTTGGCTCAGGCGCTGCTTCCCCTGAGCTGAGGCTGTGGGCGGGAGCCCAGAGATGCAGGGCCAGGCCCAAACCACCTGTGCACTTCTCTGATGGAAGGAGAGCACTCCCCAACCCACGTTTTTCAGGCACACTGGCCAGGCGCCTACGGAGTCAGCCTCCGGGTGTGGGGGGCTACAGACCCCATCCACAGCCCCAGGGAGCCTGGTGCTCCTAGTACAGCGGTGAGTCTGGGCGGCCAAACAAAGCTGGAGGAGCCCTGCAGTTTCACTTCCCATCCCTCTGACAGAGCTCTCACTGCTAGAGCTCTCTGCAGATTGGAACCCACTGGCCCCTAACTCTTCCACAAGGACATCTGGGGCCTAGGTTCAAAGGGAAGGAAGGAGCAGAGCTGAGTCCAGGAAGGCACCATTGGAGTCTCCCAGCCTCGTGCAGCCTGCTCCTTCCTGGGCAGGAAGCCTAGCAGTGAGGCAAGTCTGGGCAAGGCTCGCCCCAGGCAGAGCAGCCTCGCGCCAGGAACACTGCCAGATCAGGCCACTGAGCAGAGCTTGAGCTCTGCCTTACTGGAGGCACACAGGGCTCCACCCACCAGGGCTTGCAACCGCACGTGGCTGGGCTGCCTCATTTTCCCCCGAGGAGGCTCGGTTCCCCGCATTCTCTGCACTCAGCTTCCAGGCGGGGGGATGGGGGGCCGCAACTCCATCAGGTTTTGGCTCAGGGTTTGCTTCCCCTGAGCTGGGGCTTTGGGCAGGAGCCCAGACACGCTGCAGCAGCCCCAAAACACCTGCAACATCTCCACTTGGGAGGAGAACGCTAGAGAACCTACGTCACTCAGGCACCTGCATGGAGCCCACAGAGTGAGTCTCCAGGTTGGGGGCTGCAGATGCCAGCCAGGGGCCTTCATGCCTGGTGCTCTCCGAGGGACTCAGTCTGGGCGGCCAAGCACACCTGAAGCGCTGCAGTTGCCCTTCCCTTCCCTCTGACAGAGCTCTCATTGCTGGAGCCCTTGGCTGTGTGCAAGCCACCGGCCCCTGAGACCTCCCCAAGGACGCCTGGGCCTAGGTGCAAAGGCAAGGCAGGAGCGGAGCTGAGGCCAGGAAGGCGCCAGTGCATCTCCCAGCCTCGCGCAGCCTGCTCCTTCCTGTGCAGGAAGCCTAGCAGCGAGGCAAGTCTGGGCAAGCCTCTCCCAGGACAGAGCAACCTCGAGCCAGGAACTCTGCCAGATCGGGCCTCTGAGCAGAACTGGAGCTCTGCCGTACTGGAGGTGCACTCGGCTCCAGCCAAGCAGGGCTTTAGCCGTACGCAGCTGGGCTGCCTCTCCTTTGCCCGAGGAGGCTTGCTTCCCCGCATGCTGTCACTCGGCCTCCAGGCTGGGGGCGCTCTGCGCCTCCTGCAGGTCTTGCCTCAGGGGCTGCTTCCCCTGAGCTGGGGCTGTGGGCGGAAGCCCAGACATGAAGGGGCAGGCCCCAACCAGCTGCACACGTCTCGGCTGGGGAGGAGAGCGCTAAGGAACCTTCCAGTGTGAGGCAGCTGCTGGGCGCCCACGAGGTCAGACTCCGGGTGTGCGGGGCTGCAGACCCCAGGCAGGGGCCCTGGGGCCTGGTGCACTCCGTGCGGCGCTGAGCCTGGGTGGACAAGCAACCGCTGGAGGAGCCCTGCACTTGCCCTTCCCTTCCCTCTGACAGAGCTGTCCCTGCTGAGCCCTTGGCAGTGTGCAAGCCACCGGCCCCTAACCCCTCCCAAGGACACCAGGGGCCTACGTGCAAAGGCAAGGTAGGAGTGGAGCTGAGGCCAGGATGGTGACAGTGGCGACTCCAGCCTCCCGCAGCATGCTCCTTCCTGGGCAGGAAGCCTAGCACCGAGACAAGTCTGGTCAACGCTCGCCCGGGCAGAGCAGCTGGCGCCAGCAACTCTGCCAGATCGGGCCTCTGAGCAGAGCTAGAGCTCTGCCGTAGTGGAGACGCAGTCAGCTCCGTCCAAGCAAGGCTTTAGCCGCACGGGGCCTGGGATGCCTCTTCTTCCTCCGAGGAGGCTCGCTTCCATGCATGCTGTTCACTGGGCTACCAGGCGGGCGCTCTGGGCTTCCTGCAGGTCTTCGATCAGGGGCTTCTTCCCCGAGCTGCGGCTATGGGGGAACACAGAATGCAGGGCAGGCGGCAACCAGCTGCACACGACTTTGCTGGGTAGGAGAGCGCTAGGGAAGCTAGGTGTGTGAGGCAGCTGCTGGGCGCCCACGGAGTCAGCCTCGGGGTGTGCAGGGCTGCAGAATCCAGCCAGGGGCCCTGGGAGCCTGGTGCTCTCCGTGAGCACTGAGTCTGGGCCTCCAAGCAACCGCTGAGGAGCCCTGCAGTGGCCCTTCCCTTCCCTCTGACAGAGCTCTCACTGCTGTAGCCTTGGCAGTGTGAACCCACCAGCCCCAAGCCCTCCACAAGGACGCCTTGCACCTAAGGCAAAGGCAAGGCAGGAGCGGTGCTGAGGTCAGGAAGGCGCCAGTGCGTCTCTCAGGCTCGCGCAGCCTGCTCCTTCCGGGAGGGAGCCTAAAAGCAAGGCAAGTCTGGGCAAGGCGCCCCCAGGCGAGCAGCCTCGCGCCGGGAACTCTGCCAGATCGGGCTCTGAGCAGAGCTAGAGCTCTGCCGTACTGGAGGGCACTTGGCTTCGTGCAAGCAGGGCTTTCAACTTGATGGGGCTGGGCTGCCTCCTCCCCCGAGGAGGCTCGCTTCCCCGATGGCTGTGCACTCGCCTATCAGGTGGGGCGCAGGGCTCCTCCAGCAGGTCTTGCCTCAGGGCTGCTTCCCCTGAGTTGGGGCTGTAGGCGGGAATCCAGACACGCAGGATCAGGCCCCAACCACCTGCACATGTCTCTGCTGGGGAGGAGAGTGCTAGGGAACCTACGTCTGTCATACACTTTCTGGGCGCCCAAAGAATCAGCCTCCGGTGCGGGGCTGAAGACCCCAGCCAGCCCTGGGAGCCTGGTGCTCTTGGTGCGGTGCTGATTCTGGGCGGCCAAGCAACCGCTGGAGGAGCCCTGCAGTTGCCCTTCCCTTCCCTCTGACAGAGCTCTCACTGCTGAAGCCCTTGGCAGTGTGAAACCCACCAACCCCTAAGCCCTCCCAACGACGCCTGTCACCTATGTGCAAAGGCAAGGCAGGATTGGAGCTGAGGCAAGGAAGGCGCCAGTGGCGTCTCCCAGGCTCTGCTGCTGCCTGCTCCTTCCTAGGGAGGCAGCCTAAAATCAAGGCAAGTCTGGGCAAGGCTAGCCCCAGCAGAGCAGCCTCGCCAGGAACTCTGCCAGATCGGGGCTCTGAGCAGAGCTAGAGCTGTGCCGTACTGGAGGCGCACTTAGCTCCCTGCAAGCAGGGCTTACCGCTTGACGGGGCTGGGCTGCCTTCTCTTCCCCCGAGGAGGCTCGCTTCCCTGCTGGCTGTGCTCTCGCCTATCACGGGCGCGCAGGGCTCCTCCAGCAGGTCTTGCCTCAGGGGCTGCTTCCCCTGAGTTGGGGCTGTGGGCGAACCCAGACACGCAGGATCAGGCCCCAACCACCTGCACATGTCTCTGCTGGGAGGAGAGTGCTAGGGAACCTACGTCTGTCATACACTTTCTGGGCGCCCAAGAATCAGCCTCCGTGTGCGGGGCTGAAAACCCAGCCAGGGGCCCTGGGAGCCTGGTGCTCTCCGTGCGGCGCTTAGTCTGGGCGGCCAAGCAACCGCTGAAGGAGCCCTGCTGTTGCCCGTTCGCTTCCCTCTGACAGAGCTTTCACTGCTGGAGCCCTTGGCAGTGTGCAAAGCACCAGCCCCTAAGCCCTCCTCAAGGACGCTTGGACCTAAGTGCAAAGGCAAGGCAGGGGCAGATCTGAAGCCAGGGAAGGCGCCAGTGGCGTCTCCCAGCCTCACACAGCCTGCTCCTTCCTGGGGAGGAGCCTAAAAGGAAGGCAAGTCTGCGCAAGGCTCGCCTATAGCAGAGCATCTTGGCGCCAGGAACTCTGCCAGATCGGGCCTCTGAACAGAGCTAGAGATCTGCCGTACTGGAGGCCGCACTTAGCTTCGTGTAAGCAGGGCTTTCAGCTTGAAGGGACTGGCTGCCTCCTCTTCCCCGAGGAGGCTCGCTTCCCTGCTGGCTGTGCACTCGCCTATCAGGCGGGGGCGCAGGGCTCCTCAAGCAGTCTTGCCTCAGGGGCTGCTTCCCCTGAGTTGGGGCTTGGCGGGAACCCAGACACGCAGGATCAGGCCCCAAACACCTGCACATGTCTCTGTTAGGGAGGAGAGTGCTAGGGAACCTACGTCTGTCATACACTTTCTGGGCGCCCAAGGAATCAGCCTCCGTGTGTGCCGGGGCTGATTCTGGGCGGCCAAGCAACCGCTGGAGGAGCCCTGCAGTTGCCCTTCGCTTCCCTCTGCCAGAGCTCTCACTGCTGAAGCCCTTGCAGTGAGCAACCCACCACCCCCTAAGCCCCCCCCAACGACGCCTGGCACCTATGTGCAAAGGCAAGGCAGATTGGAGCTGAGGCAAAGAAAGGCACCAGTGGCGTCTCCCAGGCTTGCCCAGCCAGCTCCTTCCTGGGGAGGCAGCCTAAAAGCAAGGCAAGTCTGGGCAAGGCTAGCCCCCGGCAGAGCAGCCTCGCGCCAGGACTCTGCCAGATCGGGGCTCTGAGCAGAGCTAGAGCTCTGCCGTACTGGAGGGCACTTAGCTCCTTGCAAGCAGGGCTTTCCGCTTGACGGGCTGGGCTGCCTCCTCTTCCCCCGAGGAGGCTCGCTTCCCTGCTGGCTGTGCTCTCGCCTATCAGGCGGCGCGCAGGGCTCCTCCAGCAGGTCTTGCCTCAGGGGCTGCTTCCCCTGAGTTGGGGCTGTGGGCGGGAACCCAGACACGCAGGATCAGGCCCCAAACCGCCTATATGTCTCTGCTGGGGAGGAGAGTGCTTGGGAACCTACGTCTGTCATACACTTTCTGGGCGCCCAAGGAATAAGCCTCCGTGTGTGCGGGGCTGAAAACGCCAGCAGGGGCCCTGGGAGCCTGGTGCTCTCGATGCGGCGCTGATTCTGGGCGGCAAGCAACCGCTGGAGGAGCCCTGCAGTTGCCCTTCCCTTCCCTCTGACAGAGCTCTCACTGCTGAAGCCCTTGGCAGTGTGCAACCCACCACCCTCTAACCTCCCCAACGACGCCTGGCACCTATGTGCAAAGGCAAGGCAGGATTGGAGCTGAGGCAAGGAAGGCACCAGTGGAGTCTCCCAGGCTCGCGCAGCCAGCTCCTTCCTGGGGAGGGAGACAAAAAGCAAGGCAAGTCTGGGCAAGGCTAGCCCCCGCAGAGCAGCCCTCGCGACGGGAACTCTGCCAGATCGGGGCTCTGAGCAGGGCTAGATCTCTGCCGTACTGGAGGCGCACCTAGCTCCCTGCAAGGAGGGCTTTCAAACCCCAAACAATGAACCACATACCCCAAACCAGAACCACATACCCAAACATGGAACCCGAACCCCAAACCCCATATCCTGAATCTGAACCCCTATCCCAACCGCTACCCCCAAACCCTGAACCAGGAACTCCAAACCCTTACCCGAACTCAAAAACCCCTAACCAATCCCCAATCTCCGAACCCCAAACACCTAACCCGTACCGTGAACCCTAACCCTAATCCAAACCCCTAACCCGAGCCTAAACCCCAAACCCAAACCCCGACCTCAAGCCCCGAACCGCAAATCCTGAAACACGTAGCCCAAACCCCGAATCCATAACTCCGAACCCC
>NW_017194247.1:0-9427 GCF_001704415.2 Capra hircus
TGGACGGCGTTGCGCGCTGGAAAGACTGTGTTGTTTATTAATGTAAGATTAGAATTTTCTTTTAAGAAACTATAGTGTAGCTTAAAGAAGGTTAAGTGCCGAGGAAGAGAGGCTGAAGGTAGTTGCGGTTTACGCGGAAGGCCCAATAAAATTCCAGACAAGGAATTTGCACCATCTACGTTGGGCCACCGGCCGCCCGCTTGAATATCTAAGGGTGCCTCGCCTTAAGCTCCCTTTCGTGCGGGTCTTAACAGCCGGGGCAAGTAAGTAGACCTGGCGAGCCTCCGCGCCCCAGATGGAGATTCAGCCTGAAGTTAAAGTAAAGAGCAGAGAGAGGAAAGGGGAGAGAAGAGAGAGAGAGAAGAACATGGGGGGAGCCAGAGTCCCAAGAAAACCAGGCCGAGAGACTAGTTCGAGAAACTGGTCCCCCATCCTTTATTGTTCAGAAGGCCTTTTATACTTTTGATAAAACATGGAGATCAATGGGGTAACACAGAATTATGTAGCGTTCGCAGCCCAGACTCTTTCTATACATCATTTTGTATACAAAAGGTCTCAGGTGATTTACATTATCTTCTGGGCCAAGAAGCTTGTTAACACTTTTTATCTCTCTTCCTTAATGAATGTTGATTTTGTTTTCCCTGAAGTGTTTTTCTTTAATTTGCATCTCCTTAAAGCATTAGAGTTACATCTCTATAGAACAAAGGTGCAGTGGGATATAACAAAGAAGGTACTTAACTCGAAGATCTAATGTTGCTAATACCAGGTCTACTACTTGTTTTTCTATATACCAAACTATATCTAAAAATAAAAGGATATGAAAATTTGGCAGCAAGCATTGACTCAACAAATGAAACTTTTAATCAGTCCTATTCTAAAGATTTTTGACTCTTCGGAAGCCCCTACATTCCTAGGATGTTTTAAGCTTCCTGTGCCTCCTGCAGTCAGGAGGCCTCAAACAATCACACTCGCAGAGTCCTGCAGGCAGGCTAGAAAGCCATCGGAGGGGTTTTTAGATTGAAACACTCTTTCAAATGCAGAAGACTGAAACCCTGAATTGACTTTTTGCAGAAAATGTCAGAAGAGTGGAAAAGCAGAGCACAAAAAGCCGGCAGATTTTTGTTGGCGGTACATGCTTAGGAATTTCCAGAGGGGTCCCTGAAGTCTGAGCACGCCTTGCGTATGTCAGCTTCCTTCCTCATGACCTTGTCACGGGGCGGGATTCCTCACACTGGCTCCCGGCATCTCACCCTTTTTAATTTTAAATAATTAATTATTTATGTTTAAAATCAGGTGCAGTTCGGTCTCGAGATTCCGAATGCTCTGCAGAAGAATCTAGACAATATAGGGAAGTATGATTATGAGGAGCAAGATTATAGACAGTAGACAGAACAGTCTTCAGAAATGAAGTTAGAGAAAGTGTGGGAAAAGTCATTGGTTTCTCCTGCGGTGGTAAAATCTAATCGGGAGTGTTCCAAGGTCTGAATCTGATTATGAAGTTTCCCTAAGTCTAAACTAATATCTGAGCTGTTCCAAAATACCTAAACCTTGATTTTTTAACATATTGGGCATTTACACTTGTTGAGTCAATGATCGCTGCCTTACAGTTGTTGTAACACAGCAAGAACATAATTATCATATCAATAAGTTGTTACAGTTACAGGATATCTTTAAAACCACAAAAGAGCAGACATTACTTTGAGGAGTTAAACAAGATGAGAACATCCATGGTTCACAAGTCGCTACATTAGGTACGTTAAGTTTTCTGGAATCATTGGTGAAAAGAACATAAGGAGAGGATAGACAAGCCAAAATAGAGTAAATAGAGTCATTTTCTGGTTGGAGTTTGCCGCTGCAGCAGCTGTTAGTCCCGCCGGGATCTTGATGTTTCTTTTGCCTCTTCTGCCAGTGGGAGCAGCGGCCTTTACCCCGCCCTCTGACACTGGCGCTGTTATGGGGCTGCGAGTGCGGTGCACTGGGTTCCGTCAGTCAGGCTGGCCCCGCCCGCAGCTTTTGGTATGCGGCTGTTTCCCGCGGCGGTGGCGGCAGAGAAGTTCCCTTTTTCTTTTGTGGCGAATCAGTCTGTCCGGGATCCAAGTTGACGAATCTGCACCCTGTGGAAAAAAATATAAACACTTCCTCGACCCGCAGTAAATTTTGGGTCGGGATCTTTTTGTTATCTGGAGGAGATCTTTTTGCTTTACTAATGGCTTTTTATTTTACTGTTTCAAACGAATCAGCATTCAACTTATTACAAAGAGAACATGTTGTAAAATCTGATGGGGGAAAACTATACTTAATTTCTCCTTTTTTAATTTTTGAATTAACAAAGCATGTGAGGGTAAATGATGCAAGATCTGATCACAAGAATTTTGTATAGCAATCTGCCAATCATCAAACATTTGAAAAGCATAAAGTTGTTCTCTGTTATATGGAAGTACAATTTTGATGGTTCTTTACTAAACAATTTAATAAATCAGTATACTTGAGTTAATCTTTTTAATTAATATGTCAGTAATTTTTTTTTTTTTTAGGCAGAGGCCATTGTTCCACCAAGTTGGGATAAGATAAAACTATTTTTTGGGGGGTCATTAGATGGAACCAATGGGCCTTTTTGTCACAAGCATCCTGTAGGTATACATTTTGTGGCAAGAATAATTTAATCTTTTTTGGCAATATTAATTTTAATTACTGATCATTTAAAGCCTCATTTACTTTAACAAAAGCCAGCTCTGTCTCACTAGTCAACCTTTTTTTTTAGAACTGGGATTAGGATTGTTTTTTTTTCAGCAATCAAACAAAAGGCTTTAAATCTACAGAAGTCAGTTTTAAATGTGGGCATATCCAATTAATATCACCTAATAATTTTTGGAAATCATTTAAAGTTAGTAAACAATCTCTCAGCAGCCTTAAAGGGACATTATCAGTTTTAAAACTTTTGGCAGACCTAAATATAAGAAGCAAGAAAAGAGGTGTTACACAATATCTTTATAAGCTTTTCTAATGATCTTTTTATAACCCAAATCTGGTCTATATAGCCTTTTAGATGACAAGTAACCATTTAATCTTAGCTTGAATAGTTCCAGCAACGGGGAGCTCACTATTCACCAAGGTTTTAAACTCTCTCTCACCTCTTATTTTATGGCATTTTTATCTTGTATACCACCTTTTGTAATCCCACCAACTCCTTTTCAGTAGTATATGTTGGCCAGGAGCTGCACTAGTCTCTCAGCAATGTAAGAAACGTCTTGTCTATTGTCTAACAGCCATGACATTTTATATCTTTAAAAAATCTTTTAAAGGCCTAGAAGCTGCAATTTTTTGCACCCAAAAAGCTAGATCTAGATCCTCTGGGGCTTTTTTTGTCTGGTTTTTCTGTTTGGTAATAAGGTAAAAGCAAAAGCTGTGCTATTTTTTTTTTTTTTTATTAATTGCACAGTTTTAGCAGGTGGCGAGATCAAAACTTCAATTTTTTTAGTATAATCAGAATTTACTACACAAGACACTACCGAAATTTTTTGAAAAGAAAGCAAGCTATGCCCCAGTACAAGTCTTACAATGTCCTCAGGCAGGGGACTAGCCACTGGAATCTGAGTCACTGGCACATCAGGGGTTAATATTATTGAGGTGGTGGAACTGAGGTCCAGGCCTGAGCTACCTGGGGTTGTTTGGTACGGCTTGTTATCTCTGTTTAGCAGGACATTTTGGCAAAAAATGTTCTATTTGGCCTCAAGAGAAACATTTTGCATTTGTAAAGTCCTTTTTATTACGAATATTTTTCTTTTTTTTTTTTTTTTCTGTTTTTCTTCCTTTTTCTTTTTTTTTTTTTTTTTGTTGGGTGAGGCCCCTCCTGAGGGGATTTTATGCAAGGAGCAAGCTCTGTTTTAAAAGCTCTTTTGCTCAAAAATATTGTCACTATCGTTTTGAAACTTAAGCAATGTTCTGGGAGGCTTTGGATATAAAGTGGGGAGTTCTTAAGCCCTGGGGAGGCGCAAGCAGAGGTTGCAGTGGTCGCCTTAAATAAGATATCTTTTTTAAAGGTTTGGTTTGTGTAGAGGGGGAGGGGGCTCTCCAGGGCGCTCGGCCGCTGCGTCCTGTAAGCACCCTCCTTCCTCGGGAGGAAGAGTAGTCTCTCTCCTTTTGTTTGCCAATGGCAGAAAATACGATCTGCATAGAAGGTGGAGACCCACTACCATTTACCGCTATAGCCTCTCCCATAGGCTATCTAACAGCCTCATGACAGGGGTCCAGAACATTTGTAATCATATTTTACAGAGCAAAAGCATTTACAGGCCCATGCAAAGTATAGTAAGTTTTAGCTGTTTTCCTACTCTCTCCCAGGTGTCTAAGTTAACAGTGCCTTCTTCTGGAAACCAGGGACACTGTTCTTGTACAAAGGAAAAAAATGAATGAATATTGGAATTTTTAACTTTAATTCCTCGTTTAGTTAGTAACTGCAAGATTACTCCTAAAAAAGCTGTCTTTCTTTTGATTCACTGTTACCCATGTCAGAAAATTAAGTCTTATAGAAAAGTCTACCTCAACAAAAGGTTTTACCTCTGGCGAGGGGGGTTTTGTTTTTAACCCTAGGATAGCAGGTTTCTTTTCAACCTCTAGAGCACCAGGTTTCTCTTAAACCCTTGAACACTTCCCACTCTTCCTCACCCTGTCTATCCTACAGGGGGGTCCGCGGCACCCTGAGTGGGGTCCTAGCCGTCCCGAACACTCAACACTGGGGGAGTACCCGAAAGTACTCCGGGGGGAGTGATTAAGTCACTCCGGGGGGAGCAACAGAGAGTGCTCCGGGGGGAGCAACGGAGAGGGCTCCGGGGGGAGCAGCAGAGAGTGCTCCGGGGGGAGCTTTTGCTCCGAGGAACCTACCTTCGAATAGCCTGTTCCGGGCGCCACTTGCCGGGGTCCAGCCCCGGTGGACCCAGGGAACTCGAAGGGTGGACGGCGTTGGCGTGGAAAGACTTGTTTGTTTATTAATGTAAGATTAGATTAAGAAACTATAGTGTAGTAAGAAGGTTAAGTGGAGGAAGAGGGCTGAATAGTTTGGTTTACGCGGAAGGCCAATAAAATTCCAGACAAGGAATTTGCACCATCTACGTTGGGCCACCGGCGCCCGCTTGAATATCTAAGGGTGCCTCGCCTTAAGCTCCCTTTCGTGCGGGTCTTAACAGCCGGGGCAAGTAAGTAGACCTGGCGAGCCTCCGCGCCCCAGATGGAGATTCAGCCTGAAGTTAAAGTAAAGAGCAGAGAGAGGAAAGGGGAGAGAAGAGGAGAGAGAGAGACATGGGGGGAGCCAGAGTCCCAAGAAACCAGGCCGAGAGACTAGTTCGAGAAACTGGTCCCCATCCTTTATTGTTCAGAAGGCCTTTTATACTTTTGATAAAACATGGAGATCAATGGGTAACACAGAATTATGTAGCGTTCGCAGCCCAGACTCTTTCTATACATCATTTTGTATACAAAAGGTCTCAGGTGATTTACATTATCTTCTGGCCAAGAAGCTTGTTAACACTTTTTATCTCTCTTCCTTAATGAATGTTGATTTTGTTTTCCCTGAAGTGTTTTTCTTTAATTTGCATCTCCTTAAAGCATTAGAGTTACATCTCTATAGAACAAAGGTGCAGTGGGATATAACAAAGAAGGTACTTAACTCGAAGATCTAATGTTGCTAATACCAGGTCTACTACTTGTTTTTCTATATACCAACTATATCTAAAAATAAAGGATATGAAAATTTGGCAGCAAGCATTGACTCAACAAATGAAACTTTTAATCAGTCCTATTCTAAAGATTTTGACTCTTCGGAAGCCCCTACATTCCTAGGATGTTTTAAGCTTCCTGTGCCTCCTGCAGTCAGGAGGCCTCAAACAATCACACTCGCAGAGTCCTGCAGGCAGGCTAGAAAGCCATCGGAGGGGGTTTTTAGATTGAAACACTCTTTCAAATGCAGAAGACTGAAACCCTGAATTGACTTTTTGCAGAAAATGTCAGAAGAGTGGAAAAGCAGAGCACAAAAGCCGGCAGATTTTTGTTGGGGTACATGCTTAGGAATTTCCAGAGGGGTCCCTGAAGTCTGAGCACGCCTTGCGTATGTCAGCTTCCTTCCTCATGACCTTGTCACGGGCGGGATTCCTCACACTGGTTCCCGGCAGGTCTCCACTCGAGAGGAAGCACGAGAGTCCCGCCCACATCCAGCGGAGACCCGTTTCCGACTCCTAGCTCGAGGGGAGGGATCCTTTACCTGCGTGGTCGGGAAAGAATTCCCGGCGTTCCCGTTGCATCTCAAGAGGAGGTGCTCTCCACAGGAAAGGCGAGAGGAACTCCAGGGTCGTGCCACCATTCCCAGAGTCCCCTGGATGTCTCAGTCCATTCCAGGGAAATCTGTTTTCCCTGCACTGCCTCGACTTTCAAGCCGAAGATCGACTCACATCTCGGTGGCACCTGGGAGAGCCCTGTGGGAAAGCCTCGTGGGAAAGCCTCGAGGGAAAGACACAGATCCCTTGATCCACGCGAAGGGAAGCACGACACTGCTGCTACAGCTCGGGAGGAAAGCGCACGTGCATGCCCCCCTCTCGAGACGAGGACTGACTGCCCTGGGGAGACTCCAGAAGTTCCCTAAGATCCATGTTTGCACTGGAGAGGAATCCTCAGGTTCCGGCACTGACTCCACACAAGGTCTTAGGCCCCAGCATCGACGGGAGAGGAATCCCGAGAGGTCCCCGAGCAACTCGCATGGGGACTGGCCTTTCCTGAGGCCACCAGAGCGGATCCCTGAGGTCCCCATCATAAGTCGAGAGCACCTGCCGCATCTCGAGAAAATCCAGGAGGTTCTCCCCTCCATGCGAGATGAGGCCCATTTCCGTTGAGGCAACTAGGGGGTAATCACACTTTAACTCTGGAACTTCCAAAGGGTCCTTCACACCCTTGCTGCAACTCAAGAAGTTCCCCGACATACCCGTTTCCACTCAAGAGGAATCCGAGAGTCCCGCATATATCCAGAGTGGCCCAGATTCCGCCTGCTAGCTAGAGAGGAGGGATACTTTCCCTGCGTGGTAGGGAAAGAATTCCCGGCATTACCGTCGCATCTCAAGAGGAGGCGCTCTCCAGAGGAATGGCGAGAGGAACTCCAGGGTCGTGCCACATTCCCAGAGTCCCCCAGATGGCTCCGTCCATTCCAGGGAAACCTGTTTTCCCAGCACTGCCTCGACTTTCAAGCCGAGGATCGACTCACACCACGGTGGCACGTGGGACAGCCCTGTGGTAAAGCCTCGTCGGAAAGCCTCGAGGGAAAGCTCCTGAACCCTTGATCCACGCAAAGGGAATCTCGACACTGCTGCTACAGCTCGGGAGGAAAGCGCACGTGCATTCCCCCAACGAGACGAGTACTGACTCCCCTGGGGAGACTCCAGAAGTACCCCAAGTTCCATGTCAGCACTGGAGAGGAAACCTAAGGTTCCGGCGCTGACTCCACACAAGGTCTTAGGCCCCAGCATCGACAGGAGAGGAATCCTGAGAGGCCCAAGAGCAACTCGCATGGGGACTGGCCTTTCCTGAGGCCACCAGAGGCGGGACCCTGAGGTCCCCGTCGTAAGTCGAGAGCACATGCCGCAACTCGAGAAAATCCAGGAGGTTCTCCCCTCCAGGCGAGATGAGGCCAATTTCCCCTGAGGCGTCTCGAGGCTAATCACACCTAACCTCTGGAACTTCCAAAGGGTCCTTAACACCCTTGCTGCAACTCAAGAAGTTCCCCGACATACCCGTCTCCACTCGAGAGGAAGCACGAGAGTCCCGCCCACATAAAGAGGAGCCCCATTTCCGCCTCCTAGCTCGAGAGGAGGGATCCTTTCCCTGCGTGGTCGGGAAAGAATTCCCGGCGTTCCCGTCGCATCTCAAGAGGAGGCGCTCTCCACAGGAAAGGCGAGAGGAACTCCAGGGTCGTGCCACCATTCCGAGAGTCCCCCAGATGTCTCAGTCCATTCCAGGGAAACCTGTTTTCCCTGCACTGCCTCGACTTTCAAGCCGAGGATCGACTCACAACACGGTGGCACGTGGGACAGCCCTGCGGGAAATCCTCGTAGGAAAGCTTTGTGGGAAACCCTCGAGTGAAAACCACAGATCCATTGATCCAAGCGAAGGGAAGCGTGACACTGCTGCTTCAGCTCGGGAGGAAAGCGCAGGTGCATGCCCCCACCTGAGACAAAGAATGACTCCCCTGGGGAGACTCCAGAAATACACCAAGGTCCATTTCTGTACTGGAGAGGAATACTCAGGTTCCGGCAGCATCTCCACACAAGATCTTAGGCGCTGGAATCGACGGAGAGAGGAAATCCGAGAGGCCCCGAGCAACTCGCATGGGGACTGGCCTTTCCTGAGGCCACCAGAGCGGGTCCCTGAGGATCCCGTCGTAAGTCGAGAGCACCTGCCGCAACTCGAGGAAATCCAGGAGGTTCTCCCCTCCAGGCGAGATGAGGCCCATTTCCGCTGAGGCATCTCAAGGCTAATCACATCTAACATCTGGAACTTCCAAAGGGTCCTTCACACCCTTGCTGCAACTCAAGAAGTTCCCAGACATTCCCGTCTCCACTCGAGAGGAAGCACGAGAGTGCCGCCCACATCCAGAGGAGCCCCGTTTCCGCCTCCTAGCTCGAGAGGAGGGATCCTTTCCCGGCGTGGGCGGGAAAGAATTCCTGGCATTCCTGTCACATCTCAAGAGGAGGCGCTCTCACAGGAAAGGCGAGAGGAACTCCAGGGTCGTGCCATATTCCCAAAGTCCCCCAGATGTCTCAGTCCATTCCAGGGAAACCTGTTTTCCCTGCACTGCCTCGACTTTCAACCCGAGGATCGACTCACACAACGGTGGCACGTGGGACATCCCTGTGGGCAAGCCTCGTGGGAAAGCCTCGTGGGAAAGCCTCGTGGGAAAGCCTCGAGGGAAAGACACAGATCCCTTGATCCACGAAAAGGGAAGCGTGACACTGCTGCTACAGCTCGGGAGGAAAGCGCACGTGCATGCCCCCTCTCAAGACGAGGACTTACGCCTCTGGGGAGACAACAGAAGTCCCCGAAGATCCATGTCGGCACTGGGGAGGAATCCTCAGGTTCCGGCACTGACTCCACACAAGGTCTTAGGCCCCGGCATCGACGGGAGAGGAATCCCGAGAGGCCCATGAGCAACTCGCATGGGGACTGGCCTTTCCTGAGGCCACCAGAATGGTCCCTGAGGTCCCCGTTGTAAGTCGAGAAGCACCTGCCGCAACTCGAGAAAATCCAGGAGGTTCTCCCTCCAGGCGACATGAGGCCATTTCGCTGAGGTATCTCTAGGCTAATCACACCTTACCTCGAACTTCCAAAGGGCCTTCACACCCTTGCCTGCTGCAACTCAAGAAGTTCCCCGATATACCCGTTTACTCGAGAG
>NW_017194248.1:0-9426 GCF_001704415.2 Capra hircus
CTTTCCACGATGCTTTTCCACGAGGCTTTCCCTCAGGGCTGTCCACGTGCCACGTGGTGTGTGTCGATCCTCAGCTTGAAAGTCGAGGCAGTGCAGGGAAAACAGGTTTCCCTGGAATGGACTGAGACCTCTGGGGGACTCTTGGAATGGTGACACGACCCTGAAGTTCCTCTCCCCCTTACCTGTGGAGATCGCCTCCTCTTGAGATGTGTCGGAAACGCCGGAAATTCATTCCCGACCACGCAGGGAAAGGATCCCTCCTCTCGAGCTAGAAGCTGGAAACGGGGCTCCTCTGGATGTGGGCGGGACTATCGGGCTTCCTCTCGAGTGGAGACGGGTATGTCGGGGAACTTCTGAGTTTGCAGCAAAGGTGTGAAAGACCCTTTGGAAGTTCCAGAAGTTAGATGAGATTAGCCTCCAGACGCCTCAGTGGAAATGGCCTCATCTCGCCTGGAGGGGAGAACTTCCTGGATTTTCTCGAGTTGCGACAGGTGCTCTCGACTTACGACGGGGACCTCAGGGACCCATTCTGCTGACCTCAGGAAAGGCCAGTCCCCATGTGAGTTGCTCGGGGCCTCTCGGGATTCCTTCCCGACGATGCCGGGGCTTAAGACCTTGTGTGGAGTTGGTGCCGGAACCTGAGGATTCCTCACCAGTGCTGACATGGATCTTGGGGTACTTCTGGAGTCCCCTGGAGTCAGTTCTCGTCTCGAGTGGGGCCATGCACGTGCGCTTTCCTCTCGAGCTGTAGCAGCAAGTGTCACGCTTCCATCGCGTGGATCAAGGGATCTGTGGCTTTCCTTCGAGGCTTTCCCGAGGCTTTCCACGAGGTTTTCCCACAGGGCTTCCACGTGCCACCGTGCTTTGTTTCGATCCTCGGCTTGAAAGTGAAGCAGTGCAGGGGAAACAGGTTTCCTGGAATGGACTGAGACATCTGGGGACTCTGGGAATGGGGCACGACCCTGGAGTTTCCTCTGCCTTTCCTGTGGACAGCGCCCTCCTTTGAGATGCGACGGGAACGCCGGAATTCTTCCCGACCACGCAGGAAAGGATCCCTCCTCTTGAGCTAGGAGGCGGAAACAGGGCTCCTCTGGATGTGGGCGGACTCATCGTGCTTCTCTCGAGTGGAGACGGGTATGTCGGGAACTTCTTGAGTTGCAGCAAGGGTGTGAAGGACCCTTTGGAAGTTCCAGATGTTAGGTGTGATTTCCTGAGACGCCTCAGCGGAAATGGGCCTCATCTCGCCTGGAGGGAGAACCTCCTGGATTTTCTCGAGTTGCGGCAGGTGCTCTCGACTTACGACGGGGACCTCAGGGACCCGCTCAGGTGGCCTCAGGAAAGGCCATTCCCTGCAGTTGCTCGGGCCTCTCGGATTCCTCTCGTCGATGCCGGGCTAAATCTTGTGTGGAGCCGGTGCCGGAACCTGAGGATTCCTCTCCAGTGCTGACATGGATCTGAAGTCTCCCCAGCAGTCCTCGTCTCAAGTGGGGGGCATGCACGTGCAGCTGTAGCAGTGTCGCACTTCCCATCCTCTGAGTTTCCCACGCCACAGGCTGTCCCACGTGCCATGGTGGGTGTCAATCCTCGGCTTGAGAGTGGAGGCAGTGCTGGAAACAGGTTTCCCTGGAATGGACTGAGACATCTCGGGGACTCAATGTGGCACGATCAGTGGGCCTCCTAAGAGATGGACGGGAACGCCTGGAATTCTTCTCCCTCCTCTCGAGCTAGAGGCGGAAACAGGGCGGATGTGGGCGGGAAGTGGAGTGGCCGGGGAACTTCTTGAGTTGCAGCAAGGGTGTTTTGGAAGTTCCCTACAAATGGGCCTCCGCCTCCTGGATTTTCTCGAGTTGCGGCGGTGCTCTCGACTTACGACGGTCAGGGATCTGGTGCCTCAGGCGGCCAGTCCCTGCAAGTTGCTCGGAATGCTTTGTCAGTGCTTCTCCAGTGCTGACATGGATCTTGGGTACTTCTGTAGTCTCCCCAGTGGAATCAGTCTTCGTCTCGAGTGGGGCATGCACGTGGCTTTCCTCCCGAGCTGGCAGTGTCACGCTTCCCTTCGCGTGAACCAAGGGATAAGGGGCTTTCCCTCGAGCTTTCCACGAGGCTTTCCCACGAGGCTTTCTGCCGGGGTCCAGCCCCGGTGGATCCAGGGAATTCGAAGGGTGGACGCGTTGGCGTGGAAAGACTTGTTTGTTTATTAATGTAAGATTAGATTAAGAAACTATAGTGTAATAAGAAGATTAAGTGGACGAAGAGGGCTGAATAGCTTGGTTTACGCGGAAGGCCAATAAAATTCCAGACAAGGAATTTGCACCAGCTACGTTGGGCCACCGGCGCCCGCTTGAATATCTAAGGGTGCCTCGCCTTAAGCTCCCTTTGGTGCGGGTCTTAACAGCCGGGGCAAGTAAGTAGACCTGGCGAGCCTCCGCGCCCCAGATGGAGATTCAGCCTGAAGTTAAAGTAAAGAGCAGAGAGAGGGAAGGGGAGAGAAGAGGAGAGAGAGAGACATGGGGGGAGCCAGAGTCCCAAGAAACCAGGCCGAGAGACTAGTTCGAGAAACTGATCCGATCCTTTATTGTTCAGAAGGCCTTTTATACTTTTGATAAAACATGGAGATCAACGGGGTAACACAGAATTATGTAGCGTTCGCAGCCAGACTCTTTCTATACATCATTTTGTATACAAAAGGTCTCAGGTGATTTACATTATCTTCTGGCCAAGAAGCTTGTTAACACTTTTTAGCTCTCTTCCTTAATGAATGTTGATTTTGTTTCCCCTGAAGTGTTTTTCTTTAATTTGCATCTCCTTAAAGCATTAAAGTTACATCTCTATAGAACAAAGGTGCAGTGGGATATAACAAAGAAGGTACTTAACTCAAAGATCTAATGTTGCTAATACCAGGTCTACTACTTGTTTTTCTATATACCAACTATATCTAAAAATAAAGGATATGAAAATTTGGCAGCAAGCATTGACTCAACAAATGAAACTTTTAATCAGTCCTATTCTAAAGATTTTGACTCTTCGGAAGCCCCTACATTCCTAGGATATTTTAAGCTTCCTGTGCCTCCTGCGGTCAGGAGGCCTCAAACAATCACACTCGCAGAGTCCTGCAGGCAGGCTAGAAAGCCATCGGAGGGTTTTTAGATTGAAACACTCTTTCAAATGCAGAAGACTGAAACCCTGAATTGACTTTTTCCAGAAAATGTCAGAAGAGTGGAAAAGCAGAGCACAAAAGCCGGCAGATTTTTGTTGGGGTACATGCTTAGGAATTTCCAGAGGGGTCCCTGAAGTCTGAGCACGCCTTGCGTATGTCAGCTTCCTTCCTCATGACCTTGTCACGGGGCGGGATTCCTCACACTGGCTCCCGGCATCTCACCCTTTTTAATTTTAAATAATTGATTATTTATGTTTAAAATCAGGTGCAGTTCGGTCTCGAGATTCCGAATGCTCTGCCGAAGAATCTAGACAATATAGGGAAGTATGATTATGAGGAGCAAGATTATAGACAGTAGACAGAACAGTCTTCAGAAATGAAGTTAGAGAAAGTGTGTGGAAAAGTCATTGGCTTCTCCTGCGGTGGTAAAATCTAATCGGGAGTGTTCCAAGGTCTGAATCTGATTATGAAGTTTCCCTAAGTCTAAACTAATATCTGAGCTGTTCCAAAATACCTAAACCTTGATTTTTTAAACATATTGGGCATTTACACTTGTTGAGTCAATGATTGCTGTTGTAGTAACAATAACAGTTGTTGTAACACAGCAAGAACATAATTATCATATCAATAAGTTGTTACAGTTATAGGACATCTTTAAAACCACAGAAGAGCAGACATTACTTTGAGGAGTTAAACAAGATGAAAACATCCATGGTTCACAAGTCGCTACATTAGGTACATTAAGTTTTCTGGAATCATTGGTGAAAAGAAGAACATAAGGAGAGGATAGACAAGCCAAAATAGAGTAAATAGAGTCATTTTCTGGTTGGAGTTTGTGCTGCAGCAGCTGTTAGTCCTGCCGGGATCTTGATGTTTCTTTTTGCCTCTTTTGCCGGTAGGAGCAGCGGCCTTCACCCCGCCCTCTGACACTGGCGCTGTTATGGGGCTGCGAGTGCGGTGCACTGGGTTCCGTCAGTCAGGCTGGCCCGCCCGCAGCTTTTGGTGCGCGGCTGTTTCCCGCGGTGGTGGTGGCAGAGAAGTTCCCTTTTTCTTTTGTGGCGAATCAGTCTGTCCGGGATCCAAGTTGACGAATCTGCACCCTGTGGAAAAAAAATATAAAACTTCCTCGACCCGCAGTAAATTTTGGGTCGGGATCTTTTTGTTATCTGGAGGAGATCTTTTTGCTTTACTAATGGCTTTTTATTTTACTGTTTCAAACGAATCAGCATTTAACTTATTACAAAGAGAACATGTTGTAAAATCTGATGGGGAAAACTATACTTAATTTCTCTCTTTTTAATTTTTGAATTAACAAAGCACGTGAGGGTAAATGATGCAAGATCTGATCACAAGAATTTCCTATAGCAATCTGCCAATCATCAAACATTGAAAAGCATCAAGTTTCTCTGTTATATGGAAGTGCAATTTTTGATGGTTCTTTATTAAACAATTTAATAAATCAGTATATTTGAATTAATCTTTTTAATTAATATGTCAGTAATTTTTCCTTAGGCAGAGGCCACTGTTCCACCCACACCCGGATCTTGAAATTTTCATGTAATGGGGGTAGGCAGCAAAAACAATGGCCTTCATTATAAATTTGGATATCCCAATCCAGTATATAGCTTGCAAGGAGTTGGGCAAATTAGCTCAATTATTCTTGTCTGTTGTTTACCCAATCCTTTTGATGGATCATAGCCGATCTGCAGCATCTGAGAGGTCACTTTATCATCAGGGCTAAAAAGTAACACTCCCATTTGAGATAGCATGTCCCTCCCCCACAGGGTAAGGGGGAGTGAAGGGACTACATACGGTTGGAAAGTTCACGGGTGTCCTCAAATTGCCAATCTAAAATTTTTGCACTTTTGGCTACTGTGGGGGCTCTTCCTATCCCACCAAGTTATTTTCAGTAGTATGTGTGGGCCAGGAGGTGGGCCAGGAGCTAGGCCAGTCTTTTCCTGAAATGCAAGAAACGTCTGCTCCTGTGTCTAATAAACCCACAATAGACTTGCCATTAATCAGAATAGTTTTCATAGGCCGTTTCTGAGTAATTTTTGTTATCCAAAAAACCATATCACTAGACCCAAATATAAGAAGCAAGAAAAGAGGTGTTACACAATATCTTTATAAGCTTTTCTAATGATCTTTTTATAACCCAAATCTGGTCTATAGCCTTTTAGATGACAAGTAACCATTTAATCTTAGCTTGAAAACTTCCAGCAACGGGGAGCTCACTATTCACCAAGGTTTTAAACTCTCTCTCACCTCTTACTCTATAGCATTTTTATCCTGCATACCACTTTTTCTAACTCCTTTTCAGTAGTATATGTTGGCCAGGAGCTGCGCTAGTCTCTCAGCAATGTAAGAAACGTCTTGTCTATTGTCTAACAGCCATGACATTTTATATCTTTGAATTAAAAAATCTTTTAAAGGCCTAGAAGCTGCAATTTTTTGCACCCAAAAAGCTAGATCTAGATCCTCTGGGGCTTTTTTTGTCTGGTTTTTCTGTTTGGTAATAAGGTAAAAGCAAAAGCTGTGCTATTATTTTTTTTTAATTTTTATTAATTGCACAGTTTTAGCAGGTGGCGAGATCAAAACTTCAGTTTTTTCAGTATAATCAGAATTTACTACACAAGACACTACCGAAATTTCTTGAAAAGAAAGCAAGCTATGCCCCAGTACAAGTCTTACAATGTCCTCAGGCAGGGGACTAGCCACTCTCATTGGAATCTGAGTCACTGGCACATCAGGGGTTAAATATTATTGAAGTGGTGGAACTGAGGTCTAGGCCTGAGCTACCTGGGGTTGTTTGGTACGGGTTGTTGTGTCTGTTTAGCAGGACATTTTGGCAAAACATGTTCTATTTGGCCTCAAAGAGAAACATTTTGCATTTGTAAAGTCCTTTTTATTACGAATATTTTTTTTTCTGTTTTTCTTCCTTTTTCTTTTTTTTTGTTGGGTGAGGCCCCTCCTGAGGGGATTTTATGCAAGGAGCAAGCTCTGTTTTAAAAGCTCTTTTGCTCAAAAATATTGTCACTATCGTTTTCAAACTTAAGCAATGTTCTGGGAGGCTTTGGATATAAAGTGGGGAGTTCTTAAGCCCTGGGGAGCGCAAGCAGAGGTTGCAGTGGTCGCCTTAAATAAGATAACTTTTTTAAAGGTTTTGGTTTGTGTAGAGGGGGAGGGGCTCTCCAGGGCGCTCGGCCGCTGCGTCCTGTAAGCACCCTCCTTCCTCGGAGGAAGAGGAGTCTCTCTCCTTTTGTTTGCCAATGGCAGAAAATACGATCTGCATAGAAGGTGGAGACCCACTACCATTTACCGCTATAGCCTCTCCCATAGGCTATCTAACAGCCTCATGACAGGGGTCCAGAACATTTGTAATCATATTTTACAGAGCAAAAGCATTTACAGGCCCATGCAAAGTATAGTAAGTTTTTAGCTGTTTTCCTACTCTCTCCCAGGTGTCTAAGTTAACAGTGCCTTCTTCTGGAAACCAGGGACACTGTTCTTGTACAAGGAAAAAAATGAATGAATATTGGAATTTTTAACTTTAATTCCTCGTTTAGTTAGTAACTGCAAGATTACTCCTATAAAAAGCTGTCTTTCTTTTGATTCACTGTTACCATGTCAGAAAATTAAGTCTTATAGAAAAGTCTACCTCAACAAAAGGTTTTACCTCTGGCGAGGGGGGGTTTTGTTTTTAACCCTAGGATAGCAGGTTTCTTTTCAACCTCTAGAGCACCAGGTTTCTCTTAAACCCTTGAACACTTCCCACTCTTCCTCACCCTGTCTATCCTACAGGGGGGTCCGCGGCACCCTGAGTGGGGTCCTAGCCGTCCCGAACACTCAACACTGGGGAGTACCCGAAAGTACTCCGGGGAGTGATTAAGTCACTCCGGGGGAGCAAACAGAGAGTGCTCCGGGGGAGCAACGGAGAGGGCTCCGGGGAGCAGCAGAGAGTGCTCCGGGGGAGCTTTTGCTCCGAGGAACCTACCTTCGAATAGCCTGTTCCGGGCGCCACTTGCCGGGGTCCTGGCCCGGTGGATCCAGGGAATTCGAAGGGTGGACGGCGTTGGCGTGGAAAGACTTGTTTGTTTATTAATGTAAGATTAGATTAAGAAACTATAGTGTAATAAGAAGATTAAGTGGAGGAAGAGGGCTGAATAGCTTGGTTTACGCGGAAGGCCAATAAAATTCCAGACAAGGAATCTGCACCATCTACGTTGGGCCACCGGCGCCCGCTTGAATATCTAAGGGTGCCTCGCCTTAAGCTCCCTTTGGTGCGGGTCTTAACAGCCGGGCAAGTAAGTAGACCTGGCGAGCCTCTGCGCCCCAGATGGAGATTCAGCCTGAAGTTAAAGTAAAGAGCAGAGAGAGGGAAGGGGAGAGAAGAGGAGAGAGAGAGACATGGGGGAGCCAGAGTCCCAAGAAACCAGGCCGAGAGACTAGTTCGAGAAACTGGTCCGATCCTTTATTGTTCAGAAGGCCTTTTATACTTTTGATAAAACATGGAGATCAACGGGTAACACAGAATTATGTAGCGTTCGCAGCCCAGACTCTTTCTATACATCATTTTGTATACAAAAGGTCTCAGGTGATTTACATTATCTTCTGGCCAAGAAGCTTGTTAACACTTTTTAGCTCTCTTCCTTAATGAATGTTGATTTTGTTTCCCCCGAAGTGTTTTTCTTTAATTTGCATCTCCTTAAAGCATTAAAGTTACATCTCTATAGAACAAAGGTGCAGTGGGATATAACAAAGAAGGTACTTAACTCAAAGATCTAATGTTGCTAATACCAGGTCTACTACTTGTTTTTCTATATACCAACTATATCTAAAAATAAAGGATATGAAAATTTGGCAGCAAGCATTGACTCAACAAATGAAACTTTTAATCAGTCCTATTCTAAAGATTTTGACTCTTCGGAAGCCCCTACATTCCTAGGATGTTTTAAGCTTCCTGTGCCTCCTGCAGTCAGGAGGCCTCAAACAATCACACTCGCAGAGTCCTGCAGGCAGGCTAGAAAGCCATCGGAGGGGTTTTTAGATTGAAACACTCTTTCAAATGCAGAAGACTGAAACCCTGAATTGACTTTTTCCAGAAAATGTCAGAAGAGTGGAAAAGCAGAGCACAAAAGCCGCAGATTTTTGTTGGGGGTACATGCTTAGGAATTTCCAGAGGGGTCCCTGAAGTCTGAGCACGCCTTGCGAATGTCAGCTTCCTTCCTCATGACCTTGTCACGCGGCGGGATTCCTCACACTGGCTCCCGGCAGCTTTCCCACAGGGCTGTCCCACGTGCCACCGTGGTGTGAGTCGATACTCGGCTTGAAAGTCGAGGCAGTGCAGGGAAAACAGGTTTCCCTGGAATGGACTGAGACATCTGGGGGACTCTGGAATGTGGCACGACCCTGGAGTTCCTCTCGCCTTTCCTGTGGAGAGCACCTCCACTTGAGATGCGACGGGAAAGCCGGGAATTCTTTCCCGACCACGCAGGGAAAGGATCCCTCCTCTGGAGCTAGGAGGCGGAAACGGGGCTCCTCTGGATGTGGGCGGGACTCCCGTGCTTCCTCTCGAGTGGAGTCAGGTATATCGGGGAACTTCTTGAGTTGCAGCAAGGGTGTGAAGGACCCTTTGGAAGTTCCAGAGGTTAGGTGTGATTAGCCTCGAGACGCCTCAGTGGAAATGGGCCTCATCTCGCCTGGAGGGCAGAACCTCCTGGATTTTCTCAAGTTGCGGCAGGTGCTCTCGACTTACGATGGGAACCTCAGGGACCCGCTGTGGTGGCGTCAGGAAAGGCCAGTCCCCATGCGAGTTGCTCAGGGGCCTCTCGGGATACCTCTTCCGGCGATGCTGGGGCCTAGGACCTTGTGTGGAGTCAGTGCCGAACCTGAGGATTCCTCTCCAGTGCTGACATGGATCTTGGGTACTTCTGGAGTCTCCCCAGGGGAGTCAGTCCTCGTCTCAAGTGGGGGAATGCACGTGCACTTTCCTTCCGAGCTGTAGCAGCAGTGTCGCACTTCCCTTCGCGTGGATCAAGGGATCTGTGGCTTTCCCTCGAGGCTTTCCCACGAGGCTTTCCCACAGGGCTGTCGCACGTGCCACCGTTGTGTGAGTCGATCCTCGCTTGAAAAGTCGAGGCAGTGCAGGGAAAAGAGGTTTCCCTGGAATGGACTGAGACATCTGGCGGACTCTGGGAATGTGGCACGACCCTGGAGTTCCTCTCGCCTTTCCTGTGAAGAGCGCCTCCACTTGAGATGCGACGGGAACG
>NW_017194249.1:0-20827 GCF_001704415.2 Capra hircus
TTATCTGGAACTTTGCCTTCCAATGGTAAGATACCTTTCCACCGCTTGTCATACACAGAATTCAGTGCTTGTCCCACGTGGTTACTGAAAAAAAAAAAACTGTCAGATTGTCTTTCAAAGGAATTCAGTGCTTGTCCCACGTGGTTACTGAAAAAAAAAAACTGTCAGATTGTCTTTCAAAGGGGGCTCTGCGTGCATCGCACCAGTATCTTGAGTATGTTTTTGTATGATAGTTTACTATCAGTATACCCTCAGTGGCCAGGTGTCTATTTCAGTCGTTACCAATTATGAATGGGCTTGTTTGCTCTAGTGTTCTTGGACAATTCGAGTACAGTTTCTTTGTCAGATGTGCATTTGTTTAGGAAAAGAGTTTTATTGATTGTTGGCTGTGTTGCATCTTTGTGTGTGGGCTTTTCTCTAGTTTTGGTGAGCATGGGCCATAACGAGTGGTTTGCAGGCTTCTCACTGCAGTGTGTCCTCTTGTTGAGGGGCACAGGCTCACGGGCTTCAGTGGCTGCGGCATGTGAACTCGGCATCGTGGCTTCCAGGATCTAGAGCACAGGCTCGGCAGTTGTGGCACACGGGCTCCATAGGATGTGGCATCTTCCCATCCTAGGGATCGCACATGCATCTCCAGCACTGGCAGGTGGATTCTTGACTATGGAACCACCAGGGCATATTTGAGATTCTAGTTTTCCACACACGTATCTAGTGAAAGAGGCCAGGATCAAGAGGCATGGCAGCTGGGAATCCTCAGCCACAGCTCTGGTGTGCTATCCAAAGCTCTGGGGCCTTTGGTGAGCAGCTCAGCTTCCCTGGGACTGTTTCCTCCCGTCAGAAATGCCCTGCTTTTGGACTGTAGCCCACCAAGCTCCTCTGTCCCTAGGATTTCTGAGACCAGAGTACTGCAGGTGGTGCCATTTCCTTCTCTGCTGCTGCTGCCACGCTCGCTTCAGTCGTGCCTGACTCTGCGCGACCCCATAGACAGCAGCCTACCAGGCTCCTCTGTCCCTGGGATTCTCCAGGCAAGAACACTGGAGTGGGTTGCCATGTCCTCCTCCAGTACATGAAAGTGAAAAGTGAAAGTGAAGTCACTCAGTGAAGTCGTGTCCGACTCCTTAGTGACCCCGGGGTTGCAGCCTACCAGGCTCCTCTGTCCGTGGGATTCTCCAGGCAATGGTACTGGAGCGGGGCTGCCATTGCCTTGTCTGATTTCCTTCTCTGCAAGATAGCGTTTGGAAGCTCTTTTCTCCTGGATATTGCTTTTGATGAAGGAAGGGGGTTCCCTTCCAGGGCTTGAGAGTGAGTTCTTGTCTGACACTTGGGCAATGAGTTGTCTGAGGAGAGGAGTGCTGTCCAAGCGAGAGGCTTCATTGGGAAGGGCTGCCGGGGTGGAGGGCAGGAGGGTGAGGGAAACGGAGAGAACCACTCTGTCACGTGGCTCGCACTCTCAGGTTTTATGGTCATCGGGTTCATTTCTGGTTTGTCTCTTGCCAGGCATTCTGAATTGGGATCCTTCTTGGGGGCACACGCATCACTCAGCCGAGATGGATTCCAGCGAAGTGCATCCTGGGAGGTTGGTAGGACCTCTGAACTGGAGCCTCCCATCTCCTGACCTCTCCAGAATTCTGGTTGGTGGTAGCTTGTTCGTTCCTTGTTCCTTCCCAGGACCTCCTGTTGTGAGATGACTCCTGCAAGTGTTTTCTTTTCTCTGTTGCCTGGCCAGGGTGGGTGGTCCGTGGTTCATTTAGCAGTTTCTTTTTGGTTCTCTCGAGTAAGGTCCTCCACAGGGTAAATGTATGAAATGATAAAAGGCAATGTGTTTAACTCATTTGTATTCATAATTGGGTAAGTTGGCTTGTTTTGTGTATGTTAGACCTGATCACCAGACCGAAGGTCATGTAGAACGTTTGTAGTTTTCTAAAATTTCAATAGTTTTTAAAATGGAGTTACCTTGTTGCAAAGTTTGTGTGTATGTTCATATTTTTTTAAACAGTTATTTCTTTTTAGTTGATTGATCATTGCTTTACAATATTGGTTTGATTTGTCATACATCCACATGAATTGACCATAGGTGTACCTATGTCCTCTTGCTCTGGAATCTCCCTCCCACCTCGCACGCATTCCCACCTCTCTAGGTTACTACTGAGCCCCAGTTTGAGTTCCCTGAATCATACAGCAAATTCCCATTGGTTGTCTATTTACAAAGGTTGGTGTACCTGCATCCATGCTGCTCTCTCCATTCATCTCACCCTCTCCCTCTTGTTCCCCACCCTCGTCTGGAAGTCTGTTCTCTATGTCTGCACCTCCATTGCTGCTCTGTGAACAGACTCGTCAGTACCATCCTTCTAGATTCCATGTTTTTCTCTCTTTGACTGACTTCCCTCCCCTTTATTAGAACAAACTCACATGTGTTCCTTTTTATGGCTGCATTCCATACAGGCTCTGATTGTTCCTTAGCCATGTTTTGCGGAGGGTCATGGAGCTATTCTGCTCCATTTCAGTTTGGGCTTCCAGTCTGAGTGCTCGGCAGCAGAGCTGCTTCTGGGTGAGCCCTCTGAGGTCTGTGAGCGCCGGGCTGCCCGCTCTTTCTCCTGTGGCCCGCAGGGGGGCGCCAAAGCCCCCTCTGACCCGCGGGCGCAGGACGCTTTGCCTTTAGGCTCTGCCCCGTGAGCAGCTGGCGGGAGCTTTGTCTCCTCAGGACCATCAGGGCTCAGGCTTCTGGATAACAGGGCTGCATCCAGGCTGAGAGGAGCAGGGTTGCCTCAGTGCCCACCAGCAGGGAGGCGCTGCAAGAGCGAAAAATGAGGACGGAGTAGACGTTTCCTGTGTCCAGCTGAGGGCTGACTGGAGGTCCATCTCGGAGGACTCAGGGGGAAAGAGCTCCGTGTGCAAAGCGGTGGGTTTTCAGTTCGATTTGCGTTAGATGATGTAGAGGATGAACACTGATGTTCTTCCGTGTAGGTGGCCGTTTTCCTGTCACTGTTTCTTGAGAAGACTGTCCTTTCCTCTTTCGCTCGTTCCTGGTTTGATTTTCAGGAACTGACCATGTACATGTGGGTTCGTTTCTGGGCTCTCTATTCTCTCCTGGAGTCCATGTGTCTGTGTTCCTGCCAGTTCCTCACTGTGGTGGTCACTACAGCTCCGTGATGTAGTTTGAAGAGGGATAGGAAGATGCCTCCAGCTGTGTTCCTCTTTCTCAGAGTCTTTTTGGCCGTTTAAGGTCCTGGTCAACAGTAGCAGTCTAATATGAGGATATTTCTATTTCTGTGAAAAATGCCATTGAATGTTATTTTGTGATTGCAGTCCGTGTATTTGTTGATGACTTTGGTTGGAATGGACCTTTTAATTCCTCATTGTTCCAGTGCATGAGCGTGGAATAGTTTTCTGTGTATTTGTGTTTTCTTTGGTTTCTTTATCAGTGCTTTCTAGTTTTCTGACTACTGGTCTTTTATGTTCTTGATTAAGTTTGTTGCTAGATGTTTTCTTTAAGTGGGAGTTTCTTAATTTTTTTTTCTGATTGTTATGAGTGTCTAGAAATGCAAGTGATTTTTGGACTGTAAATGGTAGTCTATTATATGATTGTAAATTGATCCCAAATGATTCAGCTTTACTGAAAGTAGTCTAACAACATTTTGTGAAGTGATGTGGAACGTTTTATCTGTAACATCTGTTTCTCCTGCAGTAGGTCATCCAGAGGACCCAAGACATGGTGGTTACTAAGAGACTTCCCACAGTACTTCTTCATTCCACGTGGACTCCTTCAAGGGCAGTGAGCATCGCAGCTTCCCTTGAACTTCGTCTGGGTAAGTCTTGGCCTGTATCAGAAAGCTTCCTGCCTGTCTACTCTAAATTTCTTTTGTGGTATTGACATGGTTGTTTTGAAACCTAGTATACTTTCCAGTCATTTAAAATGTACAGAAAATGCCTAGCAATGGGAACAAGTGCTAGCATTTGCCACATCATCTAAAAGACTCTATGTGTTTTATCCAAAATGGGTACCTTCTGCAGAACCAGCACATAATCTCCAAAATCAGGAAATCATATGGTATCTACGTTATAATGTAATCCACCGCCCCACTTCCACTTTGCAATGTTCAAGTGTATGAATATATCTTTTGTTTCCATCTTCATCCTTTTTTCTTTATTTAGAGTGTTACTGAGATTTTCAGTTATTTGGACAAACTTGATGGATTGAAAGCAGACATGGTGAATAAGGGTTCTGGGTGGCCTTTTCTATGTGGATTTTTTTTTCACTGAAGATGGTTTGAATATTTATTCGTGTTGTAACATGTATGAATCCTGCATTCTTTCTCCCCCCATAGTAATGAAAAATCAATACTATGCCATTTACCATTTAGATATTTGTAAGCATACAGTGTTGTAGCAGACAACCTTTTCTTGTTTTGCAAACCAGTTTAATAATGTGCACCTTGTGCGTGCTTTGGACAAACTCAGGAAACTGAGTCAGTGACTGAAATGGCCCAAGATATCACCTTAGATTCCATCTTCATCTGAAAACA
Source organism: Capra hircus (assembly GCF_001704415.2). Classification (NCBI taxonomy): domain Eukaryota; kingdom Metazoa; phylum Chordata; class Mammalia; order Artiodactyla; family Bovidae; genus Capra; species Capra hircus. The sequence goes on from NW_017194249.1 coordinate 4,524, forward strand.
AAACAGGCACTTCCTGGTGGTCCAGTGGCTGAGACTGGACACTCCCAAAGAAGGAGGCCCAGGTTCATTTCCTGATCCAAGAACTAGATCTCCCATGCCACAACAGAGAATTTGCATGCTGTAGCTAAATATCTGGCTTGCCTCAATGAAGGTTGACCTGGCGCAGCCAAATGAAAACAGAAACAAATATTTAAAAAAATACAACCAAAGGAAAGGAAGGGTATGGTGGCTGTGCAGATTTACGGCTTAGCTTTCCCTATCGATAGAAAAGAAAAAAGAGTTTCAAAAGACTGTGTCTCATCCTTCTATCTGGCATATAGAGAGGATTCCTTTGAAATGAGATTTCTCTGGTAAATGTGACTCACAGAAGAGCTGTCTTGAACTTGGGTTTCAGAGATGATCATGTGTCCTCTAAAAAAATAAAAGTTAATTGGGTCCAACTAATCCTCATGCTGAGGTGGTATATTTTGTGGTAGCATTTGCTCCCCTTCACTTTGCATGTATCCCCATTTGTTTACACTGTCATCTACTGAAGACATCCTGATATTTGAAAGTTTGTAGTGATTACAAGTCGAGCTGTTGTATATAATCATGCGATCCTTTTTTGTCTGGACATGTTTTCAAAGCTGTTTAGTAAGTGCTGGACATGAAGGATTCAGGTCACAGGTGAGCCTTGTTTAGCTGTGGAAAAATCCAGCTATGTTTCTCTGTGGCTTGTGGGATCTTCTGGGGTAAGGGATCGAACTAGAGTGTCTTGCATTGTCAGGCAGATTCTTTACCACTGAGCCACCGGAGAAGCTGTGCCCTACCCCCTTTTCTTGAGTTGACTGGATCTAATAGGTGTGCAGTGCTACCTCACTGTTATTTTAGTTTGTCATTTCCTAATGCTATGTGGTTTTGAGTCTTTTTGATAGGCTTATTTACTATCTTTATATTTTTGTAGGCCAGGTGTTTAGGTGTATACATATTTTATGAGATTGTTCTAGATTTTTTGGTATATTTGGAGAACAATCCTTTATCAGATATCTATTTTATAAATATAGTTTCCTGTGGCTTGTGTTTAAGTTTTGTGAATAAGGTTTTTCACCGTTTCAATTTCTAATTTTTTAAAGTTGATGTTATATGTGTTTTCTATCCTTTTTTGGATAGCCTTTAGTGTGTTGTTGTTGTTGTTAAATTTTATAAGCAGAAGTGAGGTACCGTAGATACAGTTTTAAGCTAAGCTGAGGTGCCACAGATACAGTTTTGCCTTTTGTCTGTTGAGAAGTTTGAGTGAGTTTGGTGTACACTGTAACATTATGTCTACATTCATTTGACTGGATATAGCTTCCAGTTATTTGTCTAATTGGTTTTGGAGATATGATGGGAAGTCAGTTTTTCCAAGGGAAACTGAGGTCCATGAAACATGAACTCTTTTCGATCGGTCGGAATCACTTTCTGCTATTTCTGACAGATTTGACTTGTTTGGATATCTCATATGAGCGGAATCACAGAACGTTTGTCTTTTTTTGGTCTGGTTTATTTCACTTAATCTAATGACCATAAGGTTTGTCCACATTGTCGCATTGTCAGAATTACTGACTTTGAAGGGCCGAATCAGATTCCATTGTGTGTATACCACAGTTTGTTTATGGAATTGGCTGCCATGGACACTTCGATTGCTTCTGTTTGTTTGCCAGTGTGAATCATGCTGTTGTGAGTATGACGGAAGGAGTATCCATTTTTTTCAGCCCCCTTTCCCAATCCTTTTGGGTACATAGCATGAATTGGAATCGAACTATGTATTTCTTCCACGTGTTCGTTTTGGAGTCATTTGTGTAATGTCTTGCAGAGTGGCAGCACCATTTAATGTACTTTTTTGTATGGTGGAATACCGTTCAAGCTTCTGAATATACCTTGCGTTGCATATTCAGTCTCCCACCAACGGACACTTGAATGAGTTCTACCTTTGAGCTATTGTGAATGTCACTATGAATATTTGTGTACCAGTTTTTGTTTGAATTATTAACAAATACATTACCATATATAAAAGAAGCCACAAGGACCTACTGTACAGTTTAGGAAACTATTAAATATCTTATGATGATGTATAATGCAAGAGAATCTCCAAAGGAATATATGAAAAGCACATAATAACCATGATATTTATTGTGGCAACACTATGAGTTATCATAGCACTACTCAACGTGTATTTATACATGTCACTAAAATATTTACATCTGTAAGGATATTATAAAAAATTATATAAAAAATCAAGAATTCAAACAGAGAATAAATAAACTTCCTGTCATTGCTCGTCATCATTTATACACTCATACTACCTGTAACACTCATTGTATAAGTGCTGGACTAGCAATTGACATTCTTGTAAACCAAGAGATTGTGAAGGTGTAAGGAAATATAGCTTCTTGAATTCCTTAATGAAGGATTCTAGAACTCTATGTCCATGAAGTGAATGAAATTCCGTTTTAGTGAGCCACATTCTTACTAGAGTGATGAGCCTCCACCCCACCCAACGTTAGTTCACAATGAAATCCTGCAGTCCTCTGGCCTCAATGTCTGCTTCCTGCTACCGAGAAAGAAAAGATGAGGAAGTCCTGACAAAACCGATGCTATTTTTCTTTTTCTGATTTGTATTTTATCGCAGGGCCTGGCAAAAAGAGGGCCCAACCTGTTTTTAGAGTTCCATCCCAAGGGTTCCTCCGGCATGTTCCCTATGTTGACAAACTGCTGATTATTTTCAACAAAGGACAATGATCTGCACTTGACTATCTGTTGCTTGAGCTGGAATAGCAGGCATCCCTTGTAGTGCAGTCGTTCATGCGGAAGTAGACATCCCTGAAGCAATAGTATAAGAGGAACACATTTATCATGTAGACATCGCATCCCATGCATTTGTAATAATTTTTCAGTTATACCCATCATCATCGGAGGAACTGACTTGTCCCAGTAATAACGAGAGGACCCAGTAGAACGGTTCCTTGACTTATGAGTACTTCCTATGAGTACCCTTATGAGTCCTTCTTCCAATGTTGTTTCTCCTAGTTTGGTCATGAACAGTAGAAGCTGATGGCAGTGGTCCTTGAAATGTATGTCGATTCCCAGGTGGCGCAGTTGATCAAGAAATACTCTGCCTACCAGTGCAGGAGGTGGAAGTGATGTGGGTTTGATCCCTGGTTCAGGAAGATAACAATTCATACACATGTTTTCTGGGAACCAGTTTGATACTCATGAGTTTTTTCTTCTGTATCCAGAAAAACAAATGCTGTTCAAGGACACTGAAAGAACCCTGATTTCGAAAATCAGATCTGTATTGTGAACAATGCTTCGATATCCGTGAGTCGAAGCATAGTATTATGCCTATCATCCTTGTATTTCCCTCAGTGAAATATGTTGAGGAAAACTCTTCATTCGTGGTCTAGAGTCACGAAGAAGCTAAATAGCATTCATCCTTTACGTTGACAACTGTGAATCTAAATCTCCTGTGAATCCTATGTGACAACCACACATACCAACATGAGTTATCAGTATTATATCGATATTTTTAGTCCTATTGTATGTCAACTAAAAAAATCAATATCTAATTGTACATGAAGTCAAGACATAAAGTCAGTGCAAATACAAAATGTTCCATCCTTTGAGAAAGGGAGAAAAACATCTCTGTGCTTAGCCTATCGCATTTTTATGGATTAGATCCTTAAGTAGTTTATTCACCACACCCTATGAATGATTCACAAGTCTTCAGAGAAGAAAGGGTCATTTCTCTTAAACAATGAGTAGTTCAACTCTTCTCAAAGCAAAGTCATAAGTGAGTCTAATTTTGCGTGAGCCCATGAAAACTCAGTGTTTTCATTATGCTTGTGCTTATGATGGGAGGAGGTCTGAGAAGGCGCTTCTGAAGGATTATTCATACCAGTCTTTCTCATATGTATGGAGTCTTTAAAGATCGAATCACCGAGGTGTTGCTTCTACACTTGTACTAGGCCGAGCAGCAACATTCCCTTTCTCCCTAAGTGCAGTAGACGTCTGTCTTCTGTCCTCTGGAGTATGTATTGCTTGAGCTCACCACAGCCTAGTAGATGGAAATCGTCAGGATATTCTGGAAACCCTTTGGATTTCAGTCTGCTCAGGAGGTTACCACTGCTGCAAACCTCTGGATTTTACCACGCACTTTTAACAACCTCAGATGAAGGATACAAGTCAACACTCGTGACAGCCACGGGCTTCCATGGCCTATCCATGATTGTTGGCTTTGCTTTCATAATCATCCTGTTTCTTATACCAACTAAACTGTCACTGTATTTTTTCATGACCATTTTATCTTTGACGGTTTTTAGATCTATTATGGATTTTCCTATATATCTTCACTCATCGGTGAGGGTCTTCTGTTAGTAGTAGTTACGACAACTGACTTCCAGTCAGTTAGCTGTGGCAGAATAGAAAAAAGAATGACCCACTGTATATTATTCGTATTATGTATCAATATATTATTCGTTTTATTGTTTGCAGTCATCCACTTCCAAGTTTCCGAAATAAACTTTCAGAAAAATCACATCCTTTGGAATGTCCGTTTGACTGAATAGGAGCACGGAAATGCTATTCCATAAAATTGTTTACAGTTTCCATTCCATTCCTCCTGTTTGATGTAGATATTGGCCTTTGGTTCTATCACTAGCTTTGCAAGTAAAAAAATTCATTAGAGCTCATATGGTAATTTTACTGTTGGCAATAAGTTTAGCATAAAATGAACACAGAAGAGGTTACAGTAGACCAAATATGAAAGTCAGTTGAAAAGAAAACATAGTGTTGAATGTTGACAGTAGGAATATAGTTATGAAGTTCCTTTATTATTATTCTATCCTTCCCGTTTCTTTTGCAGGGGTGTTAATGTACAGATTCCAGTCCTATGGCTGGAGTGAAGAATAGTATCATGATTCTTGAGAGCAACTCTACTAAGTCTTCACGCTCATGTCACTCAAGGTTTTTTAATACCTATTATGTTAGTCGTGTTTGTAGTTTGTGAAGTCACATAAGTTGCATTCACTCAAGCAATAGTATCAAACAGCTATGGCATCAATTCTAGATGTGAATCGATATCGAATGTGAATCCATTTCACTGTGACAAGTGATTATTGCAGATATTCTATTCATGCCAGTAAGAAAGCTGTGCAGAAATAATATAATGTTTATGAAGAAAATAAGATTTGCTAATTTGTTGTATTATTCTCTTTCTTTTCAACAGATTGAATGACAACAGGCTCCACTTTTCATTCACTTGTATGACTATGAGCAGTTTGACCAAGTTGAAGAAGATGACTCGTTTGTAGTCTTCCTCATCAGCTCATTCCATCTACTGGCTTTCAAATCATTTAGTACAGAGCTCACCGTCTAGGTGTTCATCCAGTGTTTTGTTTGCTTATCATGCAGGATCATTTTCAAAGGAAAAGTATGTGTGTATGAGTTAGAGCTCTGATCCCAAGAGTCCATGTAGAAGCTTCCCCTGAGAAGTGTATCGTTTTTGCACCAATGCTACTGAAACGTGTGAATGTGGTATACCACGCATCCCAATAAGCGTCCAGAGCTTCACAGGCTGCTTCTTTGAAACGCCCAGTACTCATGACATTCCATTCATCTGAGGACTAAATATAGCCAACGTAGGCTGTGTTTGCCAAATAGACTTTGAAGTCTTCTTCACACAGTCCTTCATCGACGCCAGTTTTCAGATCGAAGAAACCCTTGCTCCATGAAGTGTGTGAACACATATACTCATGTTTTGTTTGCGATTTTAAAGTCATTCTTCAGTTTTGTTGGAGGAATGGTTCTGTATATGCCCCGTGGATCTGTGCATGAAAGCCCTAATAACTAATGTGAATCGACTTCACTACCAAGGGATGTTTTCATATCTATTGAGGATTTAGTTCATGTATTTCGATTTTAACTTTCTGTCTTACAGCCTTGTTTGTAGATCAAAGCTATTTGAAAGTGTCATCTGGTTTTCAATGGCTTGTGAGGTTATTCATGAGTGGTTTATAAAACCGAATGGATTGTACGTAGCCATACTTTGTTGTCATTCTATGAATTTGAAGAATGTCTGAAGAATGTCTGCAGTGATGCCTTAAAGATTCATACAATTGATGTCCAATATTTATCTCAATAGACTTGCTTTCAATTTGTAGTTTCCTATGCATATGTCTTTCTTTATGGATTTGGGTAGAAGTCGTATTGGAACACTGAAAAATCTGTGATATCAGCCGTGCTGACCTTCTTTCCGGTGGTCATCATTAAGATTTTCACGCTCACTGTCACTTTGTGCAATGCTATGGATCCTAGTGGAAACAGGTGCCGTTCATCCTACTTTTGTGAAGATTGAACTCATCGTAGAAAGTGGAATTTGTTGAAATATTTATGGTATCAATATATCCTGTGTATATAATTACCCAGATTACGGGTGCGTATCTGATTGCTAAGTTATAAAATGTATGAGATAGATGTGATCCATCAATGGCGATTGGATACGTGGTGGAGAGGTATTTTGGTGATGCAAGAGATTTAAATGATGTGATCAGAGTATTTATATCCCTTTTATGTGGATAATGGGTCTTGGATCGATGTTTGAAACATTCCAACCTTGTCTTTTGTTATGCATGGGAAGTGTCCAAAACGAAGATGATGCAGGTACGTACTTCAAGGGTAAGTATAGGGTTGAGGGCGTGACTATGAAGTGGGTTAGGGTTAGGATGTGGATAGGGTGTCGGGTGAGGGAAGGGTTAAGGTTACAGTGTGCAGAACAGCCCCCCAACTTGTTAGGGTGAGGGGTGAGGCGTGAGGGTTAGGGTTAGGGGTGAGGGTGAGGGTAAGGCTTCAAGGTGAGGGTGAGGGTAAGGGTTCAGGGTGAGGGTGTGGGTGAGGGCGAGGGTAAGGGCTCGGGGTGAGGGTTCAGGGTGAAGGTGTGGGTCTCACATCTGATAAACGATTGCATTCCAAATATACCCTTCATTTCCCTCGAACAGAGCTCTCACTGTTGGAGCCCTTGGCAGTGTGGAAGCCACCGGCCCCTAAGCCACCACAAGAACGCCTGGGGCCTAGGTGCAAAGGCAAGGCAGGAGCAGAGCTGAGGCCAGGAAGGTGCCAGTGGCGTCTCCCAACCTCGTGCAGACTGCTCCTTCCTGGGCAGGAAGTCTAGAAGCCAGGCAAGTCTGGGCAAGGCTCGCCCCAGGCAGAGCAGCCTCGCGCAAGGAACTCTGCCAGATCAGGGCTCTCAGCGGAGCTGGAGCTCTGCCGATACTGGAGGCGCACTCGGCTCCACCCCAGCAAGGCTTGCAGCAGCAGGCGACTGGGCTGCCTCCTCTTCCCCGGAGGAGGCTCCCTTCCACTTGTCCTGTGCACTCGGCTTCCAGGCGGAGCCATACCTCGCCTCCTGCAGGTCTTGGCTCAGGGGTTACTTCCCCTGAGCTGGGGTTGTGGGCGGGAACCCAGACACGCAGGGGCAGGCCCCAACAACCTGCACACAGCTCTGCTGGGGAGAAGAGCATTAGGGAACCTATGTATTTCAGGCAAATGATGGGAGACCACAAGTGAGTCGCCAGCCTGCTGGCTGCAGACACCACCCAGGGGCCCTGGGTGCATGGTGCTCTCAATGTGGCGCTGAGTCTGGACAGCCAAGCAACAGCTGAAGGAGCTCTGCAGTTGCCCTTCCCTTCCCGTCGACAGAGCTCTCAGTGCTGGAGCCCTTGGAAGTGTGGAACTCAGCGATCCCTAAGCCCTCCCAAACACATGTCTCTGCTGGGGAGGAGAGTGCTAGGGAACATACGTCTCTCACACACTTTCTAGGCACACACGGAGTCAGCCTCTGGGAGTGTGGGGATGCAAAACCCAGCCAGGGGCCCTTGGAACCTGGTGCTCTCCGTGCGGACGCTTAGTCTGGGCGGCCAAGCAACCGCTGAAGGAGCCCTGCTGTTGCCCTTCGCTTCCCTCTGACAGAGCTTTCACTGCTGGAGCCCTTGGCAGTGTGCAACCCACCAGCCCCTAAGCCCTCCTCAAGGACGCTTGGGACCTAAGTGCAAAGGCAAGGCAGGGGTAGAGCTGAAGCCAGGAAGGCGCCAGTGGCGTTTCCCAGCCTCACACAGCCTGCTCCTTCCTGGGGAGGGAGCCTAAAAGCAAGGCAAGTCTGCGCAAGGCTCGCCTATGGCAGAGCATCTTGGTGCCAGGAACTCTGCCAGATCGGGCCTCTGAACAGAGCTAGAGATCTGCCGTACTGGAGTCGCACTTAGCTTCGTGTAAGCAGGGATTTCAGCTTGACGGGGACTGGCTGCCTCCTCTTCCCCCGAGGAGGCTCGCTTCCCTGCTGGCTGTGCACTCGCCTATCAGGCGGGGGCGCAGGGCTCCTCCAGCAGGTCTTGCCTCAGGGGCTGCTTCCCCTGAGTTGGGGCTGTGGGCAGGAACCCAGACACGCAGGATCAGGCCCCAAACACCTGCACATGTCTCTGCTGGGGAGGAGAGTGCTAGGGAACCTACGTCTGTCATACACTTTCTGGGCACCCAAGGAATCAGCCTCCGTGTGTGCGGGGCTGAAAACCCCAGCCAGGGGACCTGGGAGCCTGGTGCTCTCCGTGTGGCGCTGAATCTGGGCGGCCAAGCAACCGCTGGAGGAGCCCTGCAGTTGCCCTTCCCTTCCCTCTGACAGAATTCTCACTGCTGGAGCCCTTGGCAGTGTGCAACCCACCAGCCCCTAAGCTCTCCTTAAGGAGGACTGGGACCTAAGTGCAAAGGCAAGGCAGGATTGGAGCTGAGGCAAGAAAGGCGCCAGTGGCGACTCCCAGGCTCCTGCTGCCTGCTCCTTCCTGGAGAGGCAGCCTAAAAGCAAGGCAAGTCTGGGCAAGGCTAGCCCCCGGCAGAGCAGCCTCGCGCCAGGAACTCTGCCAGATCGGGGCTCTGAGCAGAGCTAGAGCTCTGCCGTACTGGAGGCGCACTTAGCTCCGTGCAAGCAGGGCTTTCAACTTGACGGGGCTGGGCTGCCTCCTCTTCCCCCGAGGAGGCTCGCTTCCCTGCTGGCTGTGCACTCGCCTATCAGGCGGGGGCGCAGGGCTCCTCCAGCAGGTCTTGCCTCAGGGGCTGCTTCCCCTGAGTTGGGGCTGTGGGCAGGAACCCAGACACGCAGGATCAGGCCCCAAACACCTGCACATGTCTCTGCTGGGGAGGAGAGTGCTAGGGAACCTACGTCTGTCATACACTTTCTGGGCACCCAAGGAATCAGCCTCCGTGTGTGCGGGGCTGAAAACCCCAGCCAGGGGCCCTGGGAGCCTGGTGCTCTCGGTGCGGCGCTGATTCTAGGCGGCCTAGAAACCGCTGGAGGAGCCCTGCAGTTGCCCTTCCCTTCCCTCTGACAGAGCTCTCACTGCTGAAGCCCTTGGCAGTGTGCAACCCACCACCCCCTAAGCCCTCCCCAACCGACGCCTGGCACCTATGTGCAAAGGCAAGGCAGGATTGGAGCTGAGGCAAGGAAGGCACCAGTGGCGTCTCCCAGGCTCGCTCAGACAGCTCCTTCCTGGGGAGGGAGCCTAAAAGCAAGGCAAGTCTGGGCAAGGCGAGCCCCCGGCCGAGCAGCCTCGCGCCAGAAACTCTGCCAGATCGGGGCTCTGAGCAGAGCTAGAGCTCTGCCGTACTGGAGGCCCACTTAGCTCCGTGCAAGCAGGGCTTTCCTCTTGACTGGGCTCGGCTGCCTCCTCTTCTCCCGAGGAGGCTCGCTACACTGCTGGCTGTGCTCTCGCCTATCAGGCGGGCGCGCAGGGCTCCTCCAGCAGGTCTTGCCTCAGGGGCTGCTTCCCCTGAGTTGAGGCTGTGGGCGGGAACCCAGACACGCAGGATAAGGCCCCAACCACCTGCACATGTCTCTGCTGGGGAGGAGAGTGCTAGGGAACCTACGTCTCTCACACACTTTCTAGGCACCCACGGAGTCAGCCTCTGGGAGTGTGGGGATGCAAAACCCAGCCAGGGGCCCTTGGAACCTGGTGCTCTCCGTGCGGAGCTTTGTCTGGGCGGCCAAGGAACCGCTGAAGGAGCCCTGCTGTTGCCCTTCGCTTCCCTCTGACAGAGCTTTCACTGCTGGAGCCCTTGGCAGTGTGCAACCCACCAGCCCCTAAGCCCTCCTCAAGGACGCTTGGGACCTAAGTGCAAAGGCAAGGCAGGGGTAGAGCTGAAGCCAGGAAGGCGCCAGTGGCGTTTCCGAGCCTCACACAGCCTGCTCCTTCCTGGGGAGGGAGCCTTAAAGCAAGGCAAGTCTGCGCAAGGCTCGCCTATGGCAGAGCATCTTGGTGCCAGGAACTCTGCCAGATCGGGCCTCTGAACAGAGCTAGAGATCTGCCGTACTGGAGTCGCACTTAGCTTCGTGTAAGCAGGGATTTCAGCTTGACGGGGACTTGCTGCCTCCTCTTCCCCCGAGGAGGCTCGCTTCCCTGCTGGCTGTGCACTCGCCTATCAGGCGGGGGCGCAGGGCTCCTCCAGCAGGTCTTGCCTCAGGGGCTGCTTCCCCTGAGTTGGGGCTGTGGGCAGGAACCCAGACACGCAGGATCAGGCCCCAAACACCTGCACATGTCTCTGCTGGGGAGGAGAGTGCTAGGGAACCTACGTCTGTCATACACTTTCTGGGCACCCAAGGAATCAGCCTCCGTGTGTGCGGGGCTGAAAACCCCAGCCAGGGGACCTGGGAGCCTGGTGCTCTCCGTGTGGCGCTGAATCTGGGCGGCCAAGCAACCGCTGGAGGAGCCCTGCAGTTGCCCTTCCCTTCCCTCTGACAGAATTCTCACTGCTGGAGCCCTTGGCAGTGTGCAACCCACCAGCCCCTAAGCTCTCCTTAAGGAGGACTGGGACCTAAGTGCAAAGGCAAGGCAGGATTGGAGCTGAGGCAAGAAAGGCGCCAGTGGCGACTCCCAGGCTCCTGCTGCCTGCTCCTTCCTGGAGAGGCAGCCTAAAAGCAAGGCAAGTCTGGGCAAGGCTAGCCCCCGGCAGAGCAGCCTCGCGCCAGGAACTCTGCCAGATCGGGGCTCTGAGCAGAGCTAGAGCTCTGCCGTACTGGAGGCGCACTTAGCTCCGTGCAAGCAGGGCTTTCAACTTGACGGGGCTGGGCTGCCTCCTCTTCCCCCGAGGAGGCTCGCTTCCCTGCTGGCTGTGCACTCGCCTATCAGGCGGGGGCGCAGGGCTCCTCCAGCAGGTCTTGCCTCAGGGGCTGCTTCCCCTGAGTTGGGGCTGTGGGCAGGAACCCAGACACGCAGGATCAGGCCCCAAACCACCTGCACATGTCTCTGCTGGGGAGGAGAGTGCTAGGGAACCTACGTCTGTCATACACTTTCTGGGCACCCAAGGAATCAGCCTCCGTGTGTGCGGGGCTGAAAACCCCAGCCAGGGGCCCTGGGAGCCTGGTGCTCTCGGTGCGGCGCTGATTCTAGGCGGCCTAGAAACCGCTGGAGGAGCCCTGCAGTTGCCCTTCCCTTCCCTCTGACAGAGCTCTCACTGCTGAAGCCCTTGGCAGTGTGCAACCCACCACCCCCTAAGCCCTCCCCAACGACGCCTGGCACCTATGTGCAAAGGCAAGGCAGGATTGGAGCTGAGGCAAGGAAGGCACCAGTGGCGTCTCCCAGGCTCGCTCAGACAGCTCCTTCCTGGGGAGGGAGCCTAAAAGCAAGGCAAGTCTGGGCAAGGCGAGCCCCCGGCCGAGCAGCCTCGCGCCAGAAACTCTGCCAGATCGGGGCTCTGAGCAGAGCTAGAGCTCTGCCGTACTGGAGGCCCACTTAGCTCCGTGCAAGCAGGGCTTTCCTCTTGACTGGGCTCGGCTGCCTCCTCTTCTCCCGAGGAGGCTCGCTACACTGCTGGCTGTGCTCTCGCCTATCAGGCGGGCGCGCAGGGCTCCTCCAGCAGGTCTTGCCTCAGGGGCTGCTTCCCCTGAGTTGAGGCTGTGGGCGGGAACCCAGACACGCAGGATAAGGCCCCAACCACCTGCACATGTCTCTGCTGGGGAGGAGAGTGCTAGGGAACCTACGTCTCTCACACACTTTCTAGGCACCCACGGAGTCAGCCTCTGGGAGTGTGGGGATGCAAAACCCAGCCAGGGGCCCTTGGAACCTGGTGCTCTCCGTGCGGAGCTTTGTCTGGGCGGCCAAGGAACCGCTGAAGGAGCCCTGCTGTTGCCCTTCGCTTCCCTCTGACAGAGCTTTCACTGCTGGAGCCCTTGGCAGTGTGCAACCCACCAGCCCCTAAGCCCTCCTCAAGGACGCTTGGGACCTAAGTGCAAAGGCAAGGCAGGGGTAGAGCTGAAGCCAGGAAGGCGCCAGTGGCGTTTCCGAGCCTCACACAGCCTGCTCCTTCCTGGGGAGGGAGCCTTAAAGCAAGGCAAGTCTGCGCAAGGCTCGCCTATGGCAGAGCATCTTGGTGCCAGGAACTCTGCCAGATCGGGCCTCTGAACAGAGCTAGAGATCTGCCGTACTGGAGTCGCACTTAGCTTCGTGTAAGCAGGGATTTCAGCTTGACGGGGACTTGCTGCCTCCTCTTCCCCCGAGGAGGCTCGCTTCCCTGCTGGCTGTGCACTCGCCTATCAGGCGGGGCGCAGGGCTCCTCCAGCAGGTCTTGCCTCAGGGGCTGCTTCCCCTGAGTTGGGGCTGTGGGCAGGAACCCAGACACGCAGGATCAGGCCCCAAACACCTGCACATGTCTCTGCTGGGGAGGAGAGTGCTAGGGAACCTACGTCTGTCATACACTTTCTGGGCACCCAAGGAATCAGCCTCCGTGTGTGCGGGGCTGAAAACCCCAGCCAGGGGACCTGGGAGCCTGGTGCTCTCCGTGTGGCGCTGAATCTGGGCGGCCAAGCAACCGCTGGAGGAGCCCTGCAGTTGCCCTTCCCTTCCCTCTGACAGAATTCTCACTGCTGGAGCCCTTGGCAGTGTGCAACCCACCAGCCCCTAAGCTCTCCTTAAGGAGGACTGGGACCTAAGTGCAAAGGCAAGGCAGGATTGGAGCTGAGGCAAGAAAGGCGCCAGTGGCGACTCCCAGGCTCCTGCTGCCTGCTCCTTCCTGGAGAGGCAGCCTAAAAGCAAGGCAAGTCTGGGCAAGGCTAGCCCCCGGCAGAGCAGCCTCGCGCCAGGAACTCTGCCAGATCGGGGCTCTGAGCAGAGCTAGAGCTCTGCCGTACTGGAGGCGCACTTAGCTCCGTGCAAGCAGGGCTTTCAACTTGACGGGGCTGGGCTGCCTCCTCTTCCCCCGAGGAGGCTCGCTTCCCTGCTGGCTGTGCACTCGCCTATCAGGCGGGGGCGCAGGGCTCCTCCAGCAGGTCTTGCCTCAGGGGCTGCTTCCCCTGAGTTGGGGCTGTGGGCAGGAACCCAGACACGCAGGATCAGGCCCCAACCACCTGCACATGTCTCTGCTGGGGAGGAGAGTGCTAGGGAACCTACGTCTGTCATACACTTTCTGGGCACCCAAGGAATCAGCCTCCGTGTGTGCGGGGCTGAAAACCCCAGCCAGGGGCCCTGGGAGCCTGGTGCTCTCGGTGCGGCGCTGATTCTAGGCGGCCTAGAAACCGCTGGAGGAGCCCTGCAGTTGCCCTTCCCTTCCCTCTGACAGAGCTCTCACTGCTGAAGCCCTTGGCAGTGTGCAACCCACCACCCCCTAAGCCCTCCCCAACGACGCCTGGCACCTATGTGCAAAGGCAAGGCAGGATTGGAGCTGAGGCAAGGAAGGCACCAGTGGCGTCTCCCAGGCTCGCTCAGACAGCTCCTTCCTGGGGAGGGAGCCTAAAAGCAAGGCAAGTCTGGGCAAGGCGAGCCCCCGGCCGAGCAGCCTCGCGCCAGAAACTCTGCCAGATCGGGGCTCTGAGCAGAGCTAGAGCTCTGCCGTACTGGAGGCCCACTTAGCTCCGTGCAAGCAGGGCTTTCCTCTTGACTGGGCTCGGCTGCCTCCTCTTCTCCCGAGGAGGCTCGCTACACTGCTGGCTGTGCTCTCGCCTATCAGGCGGGCGCGCAGGGCTCCTCCAGCAGGTCTTGCCTCAGGGGCTGCTTCCCCTGAGTTGAGGCTGTGGGCGGGAACCCAGACACGCAGGATAAGGCCCCAACCACCTGCACATGTCTCTGCTGGGGAGGAGAGTGCTAGGGAACCTACGTCTCTCACACACTTTCTAGGCACCCACGGAGTCAGCCTCTGGGAGTGTGGGGATGCAAAACCCAGCCAGGGGCCCTTGGAACCTGGTGCTCTCCGTGCGGAGCTTTGTCTGGGCGGCCAAGGAACCGCTGAAGGAGCCCTGCTGTTGCCCTTCGCTTCCCTCTGACAGAGCTTTCACTGCTGGAGCCCTTGGCAGTGTGCAACCCACCAGCCCCTAAGCCCTCCTCAAGGACGCTTGGGACCTAAGTGCAAAGGCAAGGCAGGGGTAGAGCTGAAGCCAGGAAGGCGCCAGTGGCGTTTCCGAGCCTCACACAGCCTGCTCCTTCCTGGGGAGGGAGCCTTAAAGCAAGGCAAGTCTGCGCAAGGCTCGCCTATGGCAGAGCATCTTGGTGCCAGGAACTCTGCCAGATCGGGCCTCTGAACAGAGCTAGAGATCTGCCGTACTGGAGTCGCACTTAGCTTCGTGGAAGCAGGGATTTCAGCTTGACGGGGACTTGCTGCCTCCTCTTCCCCCGAGGAGGCTCGCTTCCCTGCTGGCTGTGCACTCGCCTATCAGGCGGGGCGCAGGGCTCCTCCAGCAGGTCTTGCCTCAGGGGCTGCTTCCCCTGAGTTGGGGCTGTGGGCAGGAACCCAGACACGCAGGATCAGGCCCCAAACACCTGCACATGTCTCTGCTGGGAGGAGAGTGCTAGGGAACCTACGTCTGTCATACACTTTCTGGGCACCCAAGGAATCAGCCTCCGTGTGTGCGGGGCTGAAAACCCCAGCCAGGGGACCCTGGGAGCCTGGTGCTCTCCGTGTGGCGCTGAATCTGGGCGGCCAAGCAACCGCTGGAGGAGCCCTGCAGTTGCCCTTCCCTTCCCTCTGACAGAATTCTCACTGCTGGAGCCCTTGGCAGTGTGCAACCCACCAGCCCCTAAGCTCTCCTTAAGGAGGACTGGGACCTAAGTGCAAAGGCAAGGCAGGATTGGAGCTGAGGCAAGAAAGGCGCCAGTGGCGACTCCCCAGGCTCCTGCTGCTGCTCCTTCCTGGAGAGGCAGCCTAAAAGCAAGGCAAGTCTGGGCAAGGCTAGCCCCCGGCAGAGCAGCCTCGCGCCAGGAACTCTGCCAGATCGGGGCTCTGAGCAGAGCTAGAGCTCTGCCGTACTGGAGGCGCACTTTAGCTCCGTGCAAGCAGGGCTTTCAACTTGACGGGGCTGGGCTGCCTCCTCTTCCCCCGAGGAGGCTCGCTTCCCTGCTGGCTTGTGCACTCGCCTATCAGGCGGGGGCGCAGGGCTCCTCCAGCAGGTCTTGCCTCAGGGGCTGCTTCCCCTGAGTTGGGGCTGTGGGCAGGAACCCAGACACGCCAGGATCAGGCCCCAACCACCTGCACATGTCTCTGCTGGGGAGGAGAGTGCTAGGGAACCTACGTGCTGTCATACACTTATCTGGGCAGCCCAAAGGAAATCAGCCATCCGTGTGTGCGGGGCTGAAAACCCCAGCCAGGGGCCCTGGGAGCCTGTGCTCTCGGGTGCGGGCGGTCTGATTCTATGCGGCCTAGGAAACCGCTGGAGGGAGCCCTGGCAGTTGCCCTTCTTCCTGCTGACAGAGCTCTCACTGCTGAAGCCCTTGGCAGTGTGCAACCACCACCCCGCTAGCACCTCCCCACGCGCCTGCAACCATATGTGCAAAGGCAAGGCAAAGGATTGGAGCTGAGGCAATGGAAGGCACCAGTGGCGTCTCCCAGAGCTCGCTCAGACAGGCTCCTTCCTGGGGAGGGAGCACTAAACAAGGCAAGTCTGGGCAAGGCGAGCGCCAGGCCGAGCAGCATCGCGCCAGAAACTCTGCCAGATCGGGGCTCTGAGCAGAAGCTAGAGCCTCTGGACGTACTGGAAGGCCCACTTAGCTCCGTGGCAAAGCAGGGCTTTCCTGCTTGATAGGGCTCGGGCTGCCATCCTAAATTCTCCCGAGGAGGCTCGCTAACCTGGCTGTGCTGTGCTACGTCGCCATATCAAGGCGGAGCCTGCGCAGGGCTCCTGCCAGCAGGTCTTGTCAGGGGCTGCTTCCCAATGAGTTGAGGCTGTGGGCGGGAACCCAGACACGCAGTTTATAAGGCCCCACCACCGCCTGCGACATGTCTCATGCTGGGGAGGAGAGAGCTAGGGAAAGCCTACGTCTGCTCACAGC
>NW_017194250.1:0-9426 GCF_001704415.2 Capra hircus
GGAAAGCCACAGTCCATGATCCACGCGAAGGAAGCGTGACACTGCTGCTACAGCTCGGGAGGAAAAGCCACGTGCATATCTCCACTCGCGACGAGGAATGACTCCCCTGGGAGACTCCAGAAGTACCCAAGATCCATGTCAGCACTGGAGAGGAATCCTCAGGATCCGACACAGACTCCACACAAGGTCCCAGGGCCCGGCATCGACGGAGAGGAATCCGAGAGGCCCCCGAGCAACTGCATGGGGACTGGCCTTTCCTGAGGCCACCAGAGCGGGTCCCTGAGGTCCCAGTCGTAAGTCGAGAGCACCTGCCGCAACTCGAGAAAATCCAGGAGGGTTCTCCCCTCCAGGCGAGATGAGGCCCATTTCGCTGAGGCGTCTCGAGGCTAATCACACCTAACCTCTCGAACTTCCAAAGGGTCCTTCACACCCTTGCTGCAACTCAAGAAGTTCCCCGACATACCCGTCTCCACTCGAGAGGAAGCACGAGAGTCCCGCCCACATCCAGAGAGCCCCGTTTCCGCCTCTACCTCGAGCGGAGGGATCCTTTCCCTGCGTGGTCGGGAAAGAATTCCCGGCGTTCCCGTCGCATCTCAAGAGGAGGCGCTCTCCACTGGATAGGCGAGAGGAACTCCAGGGTCTTGCCACCATTCCCAGAGTCCCCCAGATGTCTCAGTCCATTCCAGAGAAACCTGTTTTCCCTGCATTGCGTCGACTTTCAAGCCGAGGATCGACTCACACCACGGTGGCACGTGGACAGCCCTGTGGAAAGCCTCGTGGAAAAGCCTCTTGGAAAGCGTCGAGGGAAAGCCACAGATCCGTTGATCCACGCGAAGGAAGCGTGACACTGCTGCTACAGCTCGGGAGGAAAGCGCACGTGCATGCCCCCACTCGAGTAGAGGACTGACTGCCCTGGGGAGACTCCAGAAGTACCCCAAGATCTATGTCAGCACTGGAGAGGAATCCTCAGGTTACAGCACCGACTCCACACAAGACCTTAGTCTCCGACATCAAGGGAGAGGAATCCCGAGAGGCCCCTGAGCTACTCACATGGGACTGGCCTTTCCTGAGGCCAGCAGAACGGGTCCCTGAGGTCCCCGTCGTAAGTCGAGAGCACCTGCCGCAACTCGAGAAAATCCAGGGGGTTCTCCCCTCCAGGCGAGATGAGGCCCATTTCCACTGAGGCGTCTCGAGGCTAATTACACCTAACCTCTGGAACTTCCAAAGGGTCCTTCACACCCTTGCCGCAACTCAGGAAGTTCCCCGACATACCCGTCTCCACTCGAGAGTAAGCACGAGATTCCCGCCCACATCCAGCAGAGACCCGTTTCCGCCTCCTAGCTCGAGAGGAGGGATCCTTTCCCTGCGTGTGGTCGGGAAAGAATTCCCGGCGTTCCCGTCACATCTCACGAGGAGGCGCTCTCTACAGGAATGGCGAGAGGAAACTCCAGGGTCGTGCCACCATTCCCAGAGTCCCCCAGATGTCTCAGTCCATTCCAGGGAAACCTGTTTTCCCTGCACTGTCTCGACTTTCTAGCCGAGAATGGACTCACACCACCGGTGGGCACGTGGGACATCCCTGTGGGAAAACCTCGTGGGAAAGCCTCGTGGGAAAGCCTCGAGGGAAAG
This sequence comes from Capra hircus, assembly GCF_001704415.2. Taxonomy (NCBI): domain Eukaryota; kingdom Metazoa; phylum Chordata; class Mammalia; order Artiodactyla; family Bovidae; genus Capra; species Capra hircus. Next base: position 1,630 of record NW_017194250.1, read on the forward strand.
CCACAGATCCCTTGATCCACGGCGAAGGGATGCGTGACACTGCTGCTAACAGCTCGGGAGGAAAGCGCACGTGCATGCCCCCACTCGAGACGAGGACTGACTCCCCTGGGGAGACTCCAGAAGTACCCAAGAAGCATGTCAGCACTGAGAGGAATCCTCAGGATTCCGGCACCGAAGCCACACAAGGTCTTAGGCCCCGGCATCGACGGGAGAGGAAACCCGAGAGGCACCCGTGCAACTCGCATGGGGACTGGCCTTTTCTGAGGCCACCAGAGCGGGTCCCTGAGGTCCCCGTCGTAAGTCGAGAGCACCTGTCGCAACTCGAGAAAATCCAGGAGGTTCTCCCCTCCAGGCGAGATGAGGCCCATTTCCACTGAGACGTCTCGAGGCTAATCAAACCTAACCTATGGAACTTCCAAAGGGTCCTTCACACCCTTGCTGCAACTCAAGAAGTTCCCCGACATACCCGTCTCCACTCGAGAGGAAGCAGGAAAGTCCCGCCCACATCCAGAGGAGCCACGTTTCCTCCTCATTGCTCGAGAGGTTTGATCCTTTCCCTGCGTGGTCGGGAAAGAATTCGCGGCATTCCCGTCCCACATCAAGAGGAGGCGCTCTCCAGAGGAAAAACGAGAGGAACTCCAGAGTCGTGCCCCCATTCCCAGAGTCCCCCAGATGTCTCAGTCCATTCCAGGGAAACCTGTATTCCCTGCACTGCCTCGACTTTCAAGCCGAGGATCGACTCACACCACAGTGGCACGTGGGACAGCCCTGTGGGAAAGCCTCGTGGGAAAGCCTCTTGCGAAAGCCTCGAGGGAAAGCCACAGATCAGTTGATACACGCGAAGGAAGCGTGACACTGTTGCTACAGCTCGGGAGGAAAGCGCACGTGTATGCCCCCACTCGAGTAGAGGACTGACTGCCCTGGGGAGACTCCAGAAGTACCCCAAGATCCATGTCAGCACTGGAGAGGAATCCTCAGGTTCCGGCACCGACTCCACACAAGATCTTAGGCCCTGGCATCGACGGGAGAGGAATCCCGAGAGGCCCCGAGCAACTCGCATGGGGACTGGCCTTTCCTGAGGCCACCAGAGCGGGTCCCTGAGGTCCCCGTCGTAAGTTGAGAGCACCTGCCGCAACTCTAGAAAATCCAGGAGGTTCTCCCCTCCAGGCGAGATGAGGCCCATTTCCACTGAGGCGTCTCGAGGCTAATTACACCTAACCTCTGGAACTTCCAAAGGGTCCTTCACACCCTTGCCGCAACTCAAGAAGTTCCCCGACATACCCGTCTCCACTCGAGAGGAAGCACGAGAATCCCGCCCACATCCAGAGGAGCCCTGTTTCCTCCTCCTAGCTCGAGGGAGGGATCCTTTCCCTGCGTGGTCGGGAAAGAATTCCCGGCATTTCCGTCGCATCTCAAGAGGAGGCTCTCTCAACAGGAAAGGCGATAGGAACTCCAGGGTCGTGCCACCATTCCCAGAGTCCCCCAGATGTCTCCGTCCGTTCCAGGGAAACCTGTTTTCCCAGCACTGCGTCGACTTTCAATCTGAAGATCGACTCACACCACGGTGGCACGTTGGACAGCCCTGTGGGAAAGCCTCGTGGGAAAGCCTCGAGGGAAAGCCACAGATCCCTTGATCCACGCGAATGGAAGCGCGACAGTGCTGCTACAACTCGAGAGGAAAGCGCACGTGCATGCCCCCACTCGAGAGGAGGACTGACTCCCCTGGGGAGACTCCAGAAGTACCCCAAGATCCATGTCAGCACTGGAGAGGAATCCTCAGGTTCCGGCACTGATTCCACACAAGGTCTTAGGCCCCGGCATCGACGGGAGAGGAATCCCGAGAGGCCCCCGAGCAACTCGCATGGGGACTGGCCTTTCCTGAGGCCACCAGAGCGGGTCCCTGAGGTCCCAGTCGTAAGTCGAGAGCACCTGCCGCAACTCGAGAAAATCCATTAGGTTCTCCCCTCCAGGCGAGATGAGGCCCTTTTCCGATGAGGCTCCTCAAGGCTAATCACAATTAAACGCTGGAATTTCCCACGGGTCCTTCACACCCTTGCTGCAACTCAAGAAGTTCCCCGTCATACCCGACTCCACTCGAGAAGAAGGACGAGAGTCCCGCCCACATACAGAGGAGCCCCGTTTCCGCCTCATAGCTCTAGAGGAGGGATCCTTTCCTTGCGTGGTCTGGAAAGTATTCCCGGCGTTTCCGTCGCATCTCAAGAGGAGGCGCTCTCCACTTGAAACGGGAGAGGAACTCCAGGTTCGTGCCACCGTTCCCACACTCCCCCAGATGTCTCATTCCATTCCACAGAAACCATTTTTCCCTACACTGCCTCGACTTTCAAGCTGAGGATCGACTCACACCACGGTGGCATGTGGGACAGCCCTGTGGGAAAGCCTCGTGGGAAAGTCTCCTGAGAAAGCCTCGAGGGAAAGCCACAGATCCCATGATCCACGCGAAGGGAAGCTTGACACTGCTGCTACAGCTCGGGTGGAAAACCCACGTGCATATCTCCACTCGCGACGAGGAATGACTCCCCTGGGAGACTCCAGAAGTACCCAAGATCCATGTCAGCACTGGAGAGGAATCCTCAGGATCCGACACAGACTCCACACAAGGTCCCAGGGCCCGGCATCGACGGGAGAGGAATCCCGAGAGGCCCCGAGCAACTGCATGGGGACTGGCCTTTCCTGAGGCCACCAGAGCGGGTCCCTGAGGTCCCAGTCGTAAGTCGAGAGCACCTGCCGCAACTCGAGAAAATCCAGGAGGTTCTCCCCTCCAGGCGAGATGAGGCCCATTTCTGCTGAGGCGTCTCGAGGCTAATCACACCTAACCTCTCGAACTTCCGAAGGGTCCTTCACACCCTTGCTGCAACTCAAGAAGTTCCCCGACATACCCGTCTCCACTCGAGAGGAAGCACGAGAGTCCCGCCCAAATCCAGAGCAGCCCCGTTTCCGCCTCATACCTCGAGCGGAGGGATCCTTTCCCTGCGTGGTCGGGAAAGAATTCCCGGCGTTCCCGTCGCATCTCAAGAGGAGGCGCTCTCCACTGGATAGGCGAGAGGAACTCCAGGGTCTTGCCACCATTCCCAGAGTCCCCCAGATGTCTCAGTCCATTCCAGAGAAACCTGTTTTCCCTGCATTGCGTCGACTTTCAAGCCGAGGATCGACTCACACCACGGTGGCACGTGGGACAGCCCTGTGGAAAGCCTCGTGGAAAAGCCTCTTGGGAAAGCGTCGAGGGAAAGCCACAGATCCGTTGATCCACGCGAAGGGAAGCGTGACACTGCTGCTACAGCTCGGGAGGAAAGCGCACGTGCATGCCCCCACTCGAGTAGAGGACTGACTGCCCTGGGGAGACTCCAGAAGTACCCCAAGATCTATGTCAGCACTGGAGAGGAATCCTCAGGTTACAGCACCGACTCCACACAAGACCTTAGTCTCCGACATCAAGGGGAGAGGAATCCCGAGAGGCCCCTGAGCTACTCACATGGGACTGGCCTTTCCTGAGGCCAGCAGAACGGGTCCCTGAGGTCCCCGTCGTAAGTCGAGAGCACCTGCCGCAACTCGAGAAAATCCAGGGGGTTCTCCCCTCCAGGCGAGATGAGGCCCATTTCCACTGAGGCGTCTCGAGGCTAATTACACCTAACCTCTGGAACTTCCAAAGGGTCCTTCACACCCTTGCCGCAACTCAGGAAGTTCCCCGACATACCCGTCTCCACTCGAGAGTAAGCACGAGATTCCCGCCCACATCCAGCAGAGACCCGTTTCCGCCTCCTAGCTCGAGAGGAGGGATCCTTTCCCTGCGTGGTCGGGAAAGAATTCGCCGGCGTTCCCGTCACATCTCACGAGGAGGCGCTCTCTACAGGAATGGCGAGAGGAACTCCAGGGTCGTGCCACCATTCCCAGAGTCCCCCAGATGTCTCAGTCCATTCCAGGGAAACCTGTTTTCCCTGCACTGTCTCGACTTTCTAGCCGAGAATGGACTCACACCACGGTGGCACGTGGGACATCCCTGTGGGAAAACCTCGTGGGAAAGCCTCGTGGGAAAGCCTCGAGGGAAAGCCACAGATCCCTTGATCCAGGCGAAGGGATGCGTGACACTGCTGCTACAGCTCGGGAGGAAAGCGCACGTGCATGCCCCCACTCGAGACGAGGACTGACTCCCCTGGGGAGACTCCAGAAGTACCCCAAGAAGCATGTCAGCACTGGAAGAGGAATCCTCAGATTCCGGCACCGAAGCCACACAAGGTCTTAGGCCCCGGCATCGACGGGAGAGGAAACCCGAGAGGCACCCGTGCAACTCGCATGGGGACTGGCCTTTTCTGAGGCCACCAGAGCGGGTCCCTGAGGTCCCCGTCGTAAGTCGAGAGCACCTGTCGCAACTCGAGAAAATCCAGGAGGTTCTCCCCTCCAGGCGAGATGAGGCCCATTTCCACTGAGACGTCTCGAGGCTAATCAAACCTAACCTATGGAACTTCCAAAGGGTCCTTCACACCCTTGCTGCAACTCAAGAAGTTCCCCGACATACCCGTCTCCACTCGAGAGGAAGCAGGAAAGTCCCGCCCACATCCAGAGGAGCCACGTTTCCTCCTCATTGCTCGAGAGGTTTGATCCTTTCCCTGCGTGGTCGGGAAAGAATTCGCGGCATTCCCGTCCCACATCAAGAGGAGGCGCTCTCCAGAGGAAAACGAGAGGAACTCCAGAGTCGTGCCCCCATTCCCAGAGTCCCCCAGATGTCTCAGTCCATTCCAGGGAAACCTGTATTCCCTGCACTGCCTCGACTTTCAAGCCGAGGATCGACTCACACCACAGTGGCACGTGGGACAGCCCTGTGGGAAAGCCTCGTGGGAAAGCCTCTTGCGAAAGCCTCGAGGGAAAGCCACAGATCAGTTGATACACGCGAAGGAAGCGTGACACTGTTGCTACAGCTCGGGAGGAAAGCGCACGTGTATGCCCCCACTCGAGTAGAGGACTGACTGCCCTGGGGAGACTCCAGAAGTACCCCAAGATCCATGTCAGCACTGGAGAGGAATCCTCAGGTTCCGGCACCGACTCCACACAAGATCTTAGGCCCTGGCATCGACGGGAGAGGAATCCCGAGAGGCCCCCGAGCAACTCGCATGGGGACTGGCCTTTCCTGAGGCCACCAGAGCGGGTCCCTGAGGTCCCCGTCGTAAGTTGAGAGCACCTGCCGCAACTCTAGAAAATCCAGGAGGTTCTCCCCTCCAGGCGAGATGAGGCCCATTTCCACTGAGGCGTCTCGAGGCTAATTACACCTAACCTCTGGAACTTCCAAAGGGTCCTTCACACCCTTGCCGCAACTCAAGAAGTTCCCCGACATACCCGTCTCCACTCGAGAGGAAGCACGAGAATCCCGCCCACATCCAGAGGAGCCCTGTTTCCTCCTCCTAGCTCGAGGGGAGGGATCCTTTCCCTGCGTGGTCGGGAAAGAATTCCCGGCATTTCCGTCGCATCTCAAGAGGAGGCTCTCTCAACAGGAAAGGCGATAGGAACTCCAGGGTCGTGCCACCATTCCCAGAGTCCCCCAGATGTCTCCGTCCGTTCCAGGGAAACCTGTTTTCCCAGCACTGCGTCGACTTTCAATCTGAAGATCGACTCACACCACGGTGGCACGTTGGACAGCCCTGTGGGAAAGCCTCGTGGGAAAGCCTCGAGGGAAAGCCACAGATCCCTTGATCCACGCGAATGGAAGCGCGACAGTGCTGCTACAACTCGAGAGGAAAGCGCACGTGCATGCCCCCACTCGAGAGGAGGACTGACTCCCCTGGGGAGACTCCAGAAGTACCCCAAGATCCATGTCAGCACTGGAGAGGAATCCTCAGGTTCCGGCACTGATTCCACACAAGGTCTTAGGCCCCGGCATCGACGGGAGAGGAATCCCGAGAGGCCCCCGAGCAACTCGCATGGGACTGGCCTTTCCTGAGGCCACCAGAGCGGGTCCCTGAGGTCCCAGTCGTAAGTCGAGAGCACCTGCCGCAACTCGAGAAAATCCATTAGGTTCTCCCCTCCAGGCGAGATGAGGCCCTTTTCCGATGAGGCTCCTCAAGGCTAATCACAATTAAACGCTGGAATTTCCCACGGGTCCTTCACACCCTTGCTGCAACTCAAGAAGTTCCCCGTCATACCCGACTCCACTCGAGAGGAAGCACGAGAGTCCCGCCCACATACAGAGGAGCCCCGTTTCCGCCTCATAGCTCTAGAGGAGGGATCCTTTCCTTGCGTGGTCTGGAAAGTATTCCCGGCGTTTCCGTCGCATCTCAAGAGGAGGCGCTCTCCACTTGAAACGGGGAGAGGAACTCCAGGTTCGTGCCACCGTTCCCACACTCCCCCAGATGTCTCATTCCATTCCACAGAAACCATTTTTCCCTACACTGCCTCGACTTTCAAGCTGAGGATCGACTCACACCACGGTGGCATGTGGGACAGCCCTGTGGGAAAGCCTCGTGGGAAAGTCTCCTGAGAAAGCCTCGAGGGAAAGCCACAGATCCCATGATCCACGCGAAGGGAAGCTTGACACTGCTGCTACAGCTCGGGTGGAAAACCCACGTGCATATCTCCACTCGCGACGAGGAATGACTCCCCTGGGAGACTCCAGAAGTACCCAAGATCCATGTCAGCACTGGAGAGGAATCCTCAGGATCCGACACAGACTCCACACAAGGTCCAGGGCCCCGCATCGACGGGAGAGGAATCCCGAGAGGCCCCGAGCAACTGCATGGGGACTGGCCTTTCCTGAGGCCACCAGAGCGGGTCCCTGAGGTCCCAGTCGTAAGTCGAGAGCACCTGCCGCAACTCGGAGAAAATCCAGGAGGTTCTCCCCTCCAGGCGAGATGAGGCCCATTTCTGCTGAGGCGTCTCGAGGCTAATCACACCTAACCTCTGCGAACTTCCGAAGGGTCCTTCACACCCTTGCTGCAACTCAAGAAGTTCCCCGACATACCCGTCTCCACTCGAGAGGAAGCACGAGAGTCCCGCCCACAATCCAGAGCAGCCCCGTTTCCGCCTCATACCTCGAGCGGAGGGATCCTTTCCCTGCGTGGTCGGGAAAGAATTCCCGGCTTCCCGTCGCATCTCAAGAGGAGGCGCTCTCCACTAGGATAGGCGAGAGGAACTCCAGGGTCGTTGCCACCATTCCCAGAGTCCCCCAGATGTCTCAGTCCCATTCCAGGAAACCTGTTTTCCCTGCACTTGCCGTCGACTTTCAAGCCGAGGATCGACTCACACCACGGTGGCACGTGGGACAGCCCTGTGGGAAAGCCTCGTGGAAAAGCCTCTTGGGAAAGCGTCGAGGGAAAGCCACATGATCCCATTGATCCACGCGAAGGGAAGCGTGACACTGCTTGCTACAGCTCGGGAGGAAAGCGCACGTGCATGCCCCCACTCGAGTAGAGGACTGACTGCCCTGGGGGAGACTCCAGAAGTACCCCAAGATCTATGTCAGCACTGGAGAGGAATCCTCAGGTTACAGCACCGACTCCACACAAGACCTTAGTCTCCGACATCAAGGGGGAGAGGAATCCCGAGAGGCCCCTGAGCTACTCACATGGGACTGGCCTTTCCTGAGGCCAGCAGAACGGGTCCCTGAGTCCCCGTCGTAAGTCGAGAGCACTGCCGCAACTCGAGAAAATCCAGGGGGTTCTCCCTCCAGGCGAGATGAGGCCCATTTCCACTGAGGCGTCTCGAGGCTAATTACACCTAACTCTCTGGAACTTCCAGGAAGTTCCTTCACACCCTTGCCGCAACTCAGAAGTTCCCCGACATACCCGTCTCCAC
>NW_017194251.1:0-9426 GCF_001704415.2 Capra hircus
AATAGAATCACACATTAGACTTTCTGTTCCCCTGGTCTTGGTATTCGTTTAAATAAGTGAGATGCCTTTGTATCCTTATTTTATGTAGCTGTGGAACATTCGTTTTCCTTGCTGGGTAGAATTCCCTTGATGAATGGGCATAGACTTCTATGTCGATTTTACTGTGCCTGAAATTTGAGGCTCTTATTTTGGCTTTTTGAATAAGCTGCCTATGAACCTGTGTGCTTCTTTCACAGTAATTTCTCTAGGATAGCTATATCTGTATGTCCAGACTTGAGATTTTCTGATAACGCATGTGGTAGTTGTTTAGTTGCTAGGTGGTATTTAACTCTTACAAACCATAGACTCTAGCCCACCAGGTTCCACTGTCCATAGCATTTCCCAGGCAAGAATACGATATGGGTTAGCATTTCCCAGGCAAGAATAAGATATGGGTTAGCATTTCCTTCTCCAGAGGATTTTCTTGACCAGGATTCAAACCTGGATCTCCTCCATTGTAGGCAGATGTTACTGACTGAGACATTCTAATATGCAGGTACAGTCAAATGCTTTTTCCAAACTGATTGAAGCAATGTGTATTTCCACTAACGGTATGGCATTTCCATTCCAACCAAACACTTGGCACTGTCAGTCTGTTTCAGCATATAACTGAGCAGGACCCTTCAGGGTTTTCACAGTGACAGACCACTCCCCGCTCACCCCCCACCAATGTACCCTGTCTCTTATTTGTAGAAAATCTGTAGGTCCCAGACCTTCCATGAGTTTCAAAAGAACAAATTTAATTAGCAGTGAAAAACTGCAGAATCAAGAAAACATCAAGTAAGACAAACAATAATTTATTGTTGGGTAGTCATGTTCACTTTTTGCGATCCCATGGACTGTGGAACACCAGGCTTCTCTGTCCTTCACCATCTCCTGGACTTTGCTCAAGCTCAACTCCATTGAGTCCTGATGCCATCCAACCATCTCATTCTCTGTCATCCCCTTCTCCTCCTGCCGTCAATCTTTTCCAGTATTAGGGTGTATTCCAATGAGTCAGCTCTTCCCATAAGGTGGTCAAAGTATTTGAGAGATTCACTTTCAGTATCATTCCTTACAGTGCATATTCAGTGGTGATTTCCTGTAGGACTGACTGGCTTGATCTCACTGCCAGTCAAAGTGACTCTCAAGAGTCTTCACCAACACCACAGTTCAAAGCATTGGCTCTTTCATGCTACACCGCCTTTATACTCCAAATCTTACACACATACATGACTAGTGGGAGAACCATAGCCTTGACTACCTGGACCTTTGTTGGCCAAGTAATGTCTCTGCTTTTTCATGTGCTTTCTAGGTTTGTACAGCTAGCATCTTTTAATTTCATGGCTGAAGTCACCATCTGCAGTGATTTTGGAGCTCAAGAAAATAAAGTCTGTCACTGTTTCCATGGTTTCTTCATCTATTTGCCATGAAGTGATGAGACCTTTAACTGTATGGACCACAGCACTGTGTGGAAAATTCTTAAAGAGATGGGATGCCAGACCATCTGCCTTACCTCCTGAGAAATCTGTATGCAGGTCAAGAAGCAACAGTTAGAGCTGGACATGGAACAAGTGACTGGTTCCAAATCCGGAAAGAAGTGCAACAGGCTTATATACTGTTGCCCTGCTTATTTAACTTAAATGCAGAGTACATCATGAAAAACACTGGGCTGGATGAAGCACAATCTGGAATCAAGATTGCTGGGGAGAAATAGCGACAACCTCAGATATGCAGATGATGCCACCCTAATGGCAGAAAATGAAGAGCTTCTTGACGATGGAAAAAAAAGGAGAGTGAAAAGGCTGGCTTAAAACTCAACATTCAAAAATTGAAGATTGTGACATCTGGTCCCATCACTTTATGGCAAACTAACGGTGAAAACGTGAAAATAACAGCAGGTTTTATTTTCTTGGACTCCAAAATCACTGTGGATGGTGAATGTAGCCACAAAATTAAAGGCAGCTAGCTCCTTGGAAGAAAAGCTATGACAAACATAGACAGTATTAAAAAAAACAAAAACAAAAACAAAACAACAACTAAGGCATCACTCTGCTGACCAAAGTTCTTATAATCAAAGCCATGGTGCTCAAACAGTAAGGAATACACTTGCAATATGTGAGACCTGGGTTTGATCATGGGAAGGAGATCCCAGTAGTCCAGTGGAAATACTCAGTGCTCCCAAATTAGGGCGTCCAAGTTCATCCCCAGTCAGGGTATTAATCCCACATACTGCAACTAAAAATGCCACATGTGACAATTAAAATTCCTGCTCCCACATACTACAATGAAGATTGAAGAGCCCTTGTGCTGGAACTAAGACCAAGCACAGCCAAGTAAATGAATAAATATTTGAAAGAAACAAAGAAAAATATATGAGAATCCCTGTTAGTTCAGCAGTTAGGACTTTACGCTTTCACTGCCAATGGCCACGGTTCAACACCGGGTTGTGGAACTAAGATCCCACATGTTCTATGGCATGACCAAACAAACACCCCAAAAATAATTGACGACGACAGAACTCCCAAAGTTTGAAAATGAAGCAATATAACTGCAAACAGGCTGAGGGTAGAGTAAAGATTGCCAGGAACCCAAAGTGCAAACGTGGCACCTCTATACTTCACAAGCATCTTTAATGCTGTGGTTTAGCTCCTCCTACTCCTGCTTCTAAACCTAAATAATTTATTTCTCCTAAGAGAAATTGTTATGGGAAAAACATTATTTGAACTGAATATCAAAAACAGCACATTTTTGAGACAGAGTTAAATCAATTTCATGTGTTAATATGCATTACATTTGAGAAGAAGAAAGCTCGGCAAAACAATGACCTAAGTCAGTGCTATTCACAGACATTTCTGCAGCAATAGAAATTTTTTTTTTAATAATTGTTACATGTATTCCCTGATAAGGATGATCAGCTTTTCACATGTATAAATGCTTATGTTTCTTTTCGGTGAGGTGTTCTGTTTATATCCTTTATCTGAATATTCAGATGGAGTGTTCATCTAGGAGGTTTTCTCTCCTTTTTTTTTTTTTTGCCTTGCTGTGAGGATTAAGGGATCTTAGATTTTCAACCAGGGATTGTCTCTCTGCCTCCTGGAGTAGAAACACAAATCTCTAACAACCCGTTCACTAAGGAATTCTCCATAAAAATATTTTCTATGTCCTTGTCTAATACGCCACTTTGCAAATGTTAAAATGTAGTCAGTGTGACTGAGTTATTAAATCTTTGTGTGTGTCTCGGCTTCAGTCTGTCCAACTCTTTGTGACCCCATCAGTGTAGCGCACCAGGCTCCTCTGAACCCACATCTTTTACATCTAATGTATTGGCAGGCAGGTACTTTACCACTAGCACCAACTGGGAAACCTATTAAATCTTTACTTTAATTAATTTAAAATTAAAAGATATGGCTAGAAGCTAGAACCAGATCTTCCTTACAAAGGAGTTTCAATTAACTTGTATACTCAGTAATTTGTGTATCTCTTAGATCTTTTCCTCAAGATGAGATTCCATGCCCCTCCCTAAATGTACGCTGCTTTTAGTGGCTTGTTCCAAGAACAGAATATGTCAGTAGGAAGGAGACAACTCTAGAGCAGAGGAACTAGTGGTAAGTCATATTGATAGTATGAATCCTTGATGGGAAGTGATGAGAAAGATATTTTGCCTTGGAAGTATAGTTCTAAAATTATACAAACCCCAGGGCAATCAGGAGAAACATACCAAACCCATATAGAGAGTCATTCTGCAAAATACCTGTCCCTGAAGGACTCCTGAAAACTGTCAAAAGTCATGAAAAACAAGGAAAGTTTAAGAAACTGCTATAGACCAGAGTAAGCTAAGGGAGGTATCTGTAGCTTTTAGCTATATATTCTCATGCAGTTCAGTATCCTATATGAGAATATGACACTAGGAAAGAACATTTGTGGAAAAACTGGTAAAATCTGAGAAAACCCTGGAAGTTAGTTAAAGGTACCCTACTGAAAGATGCTGGAATAATTGTGAAGCATAAAGGAAGTCATTTCACATATATACATTTCAGACATTGCATGTGTTTTCTCTACATAACACCCACTTCATTTTGACTTCACTGAGATGGAAATCTGAAGTACGGTGTATGCTTAAGTGAATGGAAATCTTCAAATACAAACGATCAATACTATTTAGACTGTGTCATCTGACTATAATGCAATAATGAGAAATTGACCAAGAAGCATCTTTTAAAATGCCATTCACTTGGAAAATAGAAATACTATATTAACACATAACATATGTCTCTATGGAATTTTCCTGCAAGAATCCTGGAGCAGATTGCCATTATTTTCTCCAGGGGATCCTCCTGACCCAGGTTCGAACCCAGGCCTCTTGTGTCTCCTGCATTGGCTGGAAAATGATTTACCAGTTGAGTGACCAGGGAAGCCCATGCAATATATAGTCTTGTCTTTAGAAGAGAATATTAGGATATACTTGGAAGTGAATGATAATGAACAGTCTATTCGCAAAAATTGTGGGACACAGTTAAATTTGTACGGAGAAACAATGGAAACAGGAACAGACTTTATTTTCTTGGGGTCCAAAAGGATTGTGGATGGTGAATGCAGCCATGAGCTTAAAAGCTATGTGGCCCTTGGAAGAAAAGCTATGACAAACCTAGACAGCATATTAAAAAGCAGAGACATTTCTTTGCTGACAAAGTCCATCTAGTCACAGCTATGGTTTTTCCGGCAGTCATGTATGGATGTGACAGCTGGACTATAAAGAAGGTGGAGTGCTGAAGAATTGATGCTTTTGAACTGTGGTGTTGGAGAAGACTCTTGAGAGTCCCTTGGACAGCAAGATCCAACCAGTCAATCCTAAGGGAAATCAACTCTGAATATTCACCGGAAGGAATGATGCTGAATCTGACAATCCAATAGTTTGGCCACCTGATGTGAAAAGCCAAAGTAATTGGAAAAGACCTTGATGCTGGGAAAGACTGAGGGCAGGAGAAGAAGTGGGCAGCGAAGAATGAGATGTATGGATTGTATCACCAACTCAATGGGCATGAGTTTGAGCAAACTCGAGGAGCCACTGAAGGACAGGGAAGCCTGGTGTGCTGCATGCAGTCCATGGTGTTGCAAAGAGTCCAACGTGACTGAGGGCTGAACAACAACAGCAAATTAAGGTAAATGTATAGCATTAGATATAAGAGAAATGAGAGCTACAAATAGTTATCTCAAAAAGTCGTAATGATGAGCAACAGAACAAACTTATAGCGATGTGAAGGAATGAAATTAGTAAAGAATGAAAAATGAATATAATAGAGAAGAAAATATTGTAACAAAACCAAAACTTTATTCTCCCATATGACTACTAGGAGACTCCAGCAGAACAGGGCCTTTAAAAAAGACTCTGTGAAGGGCCAAAAAAGAAATATTTTAGGCTTTGTGAATATGATCATTGGTGATTAATTAAGTTTTCAGCCATAGATAATAACCAAAGAAACTGGCAAGTCCGTGTTCCAACTTTAAGGACTCCGAAAACTGAATTTCACACAATTTTCATGTCAGAAAATAAAATTCTTTTCGGTTTTCCTCAGCCATTGAAAGTCTAAAGCTCTAAAATTTAAAAAAAAGAAAAAGAAAAAGAAGAAAAAGTAAAGCTCATTCTCAGCTCACAATAGACAGTGAAAAAACAGGGGCAGGCTTCCCTGCCTTGATTGAAATGTAATTCCAAGAGAAGGGGCTTCAAGATCCACTGTATGGTCAAGTTCCTTAAGCAAAGAACTTGCTTAAGGGAGGTCACCCCTGAGGGCTGTGAGTGCTGGACACCATCACTGGACTCCCCTGGTAGACTCGGAGGCCGTTCTCAGCCCTGTGCCCTGAGGACTGTACTATCTGGTTTTTCTTCGCCTTTGGTGAGCTGAGCAATCTTGACCCAAGACTCTTCAGATTCAGATTTAGCCTGACCACGCCCACAGCAGGTGCCTTTACAGGGTGGTGGGTGGGGGAGGGTTCAACGCCGCACATGCACCCATCTCGGCCTCGCGGCCAATCAGATTGCAGGGCGCCGACACCTGGTAGCCAGCCATCGGAGGCAGCCCATACGCCGGTAGGGGGAGCTGAGGCGGCGCCCCAGACCTGAGGAGACGCCCAGACCTGAGGAGACCTCGTCCGCTCAGGCTCGCCTCCTCACACTTAATCCAGGAACTGTTTAGGGCAGGTGAGCCGCAGGCAGTTCTGACTCCTCCGCCAACTGGGACAGGTAAGGACTGGAGAGTGGTTCAGCCAAAGCGGTGCCTGAGGGAGGCTAAAGGGAGGGTTTCTCGGGGCCCCACTCGCATCAAGAATTGCTCGGGCGGGGCGGCTGGTGAGGGCCGCCGGCCCTCAGGAGGAGCTGTGTGGCAGGACCCACAGGCCTCAGGCTCCTTTCGCCCTCTCCCCTCTCTAGTCTGGGCGGGCTCTGCCCTCCAGCAGCTTTCCCTGCCCCTGGGGTGGGACAAGCCAGCTCCTGGAAAGGGCGTCTTAGGCCCCTGGCCCCGGACCACCCTCAGCCTTCTTGTGGAACCTAATGTATTTAAAACACACATACACAAATCTTCACGGCCCAAAACCGGTTCTGCACCTAGGCACAGTCAGGCGGGCGCTGGGAAAAAAAAAAAAATCCATCTAGTGGATTCTTCACTGCCCTGTTGTTTGGTCGTTTTCCTGTTTCCTCTGCCTCTCCTCGGACTCCAGGGCTGCCCCGTCCCTGGGGCCCAGAGATTCAAGCCTTTGGTTCGGGAAATTGGCAGATGAGGTATTTGTTTTTTGTTACTGAGAGAAGGGAGGGGGAGGAAGAAGCTCAGGGAAAAAGGAGTTCAATCACTTGCTCTGGTTGAGTGTGAGATGCCTGGTGAGCATCCATAGGGTAGGACCAGGTAGGGCCTGGGGGGATAGAATGTTCCGGAACAGGTGACTCACCCTGACCTTTCCCTCTGCTCATCCCCAGGGTGTGACCGTTTGCTACCTGGAGGTCTCAAGCGCTCAGGTTTTCAGTGGGCCCCTGAGGTAATGTGAAAGACATCTTTACAATAAGGGACAAAGTGTGGCTTTCTTACTTTCCGTTTTTCTCTGTTCATTCGTGGGCTGACACGTTGCTGTTGAGAGAGAGTATTCCTGATAGGGGATTACCTGACCCTGATTGCTGGTGCTGACTTCAGGGCAATCATGGTTTCAGGTTTGCAACTTTCTGAGTGGCAACCTTAAAAACAGGCAGGGTGACTTGCTTTCTCCTGCCTTCTTGAAAGAAAAAAAGTAAGAGCACCATGGGTCTTAAGCTGTGTAGAGCTGACTCCTACCACTTGGTGAGGCTAAAATGGGGCAATGCACATATCCTAAGGTTTTAGCTACGAAAAGAAAGCAATGCAGGTGTAGGGGTTCCCTGGGGCCTGGTGATTAGTATTCTGGGCTTTCACTGCAGTCTGGTCTGGATTCAATCTCTGGTCAGGGAACTGGGACCCCACAAGCCAAGCATCATGGCCAAATGAATAAATGAATCAAGTGGTTCATTCAGAGAAAATGTGTTGTGATTTAACATGTTCACGTGGGATTACTTGCTCATTTCTGTACCCAAGGGCTTTATTTCATTAAGTAAGTGAACTCCACTGGATGGGGGCGAGGCACCATCTGAGTTGATTTCATGCGAGTAAACAAGATCATAGGTAGCTCTATGCCCAGCAACTTGTGCCTACAGCTGTTTTGTATACTTATCTTGCTGGTACAGCTTTGAACTTTGCAGCTTGTTTTGTTTTGGTCACAACATGTGGCTTCATAGGCTATTAGTTACCCAACCAAGGATTGAACAGAGGATCCTGGCAGTGAGAGGGCTGAGTCCTAAGCAAACCACTGGACTGCCAGGCAACTCCTGTTTTTCGGTGCTTTGGTTTGTTTTGCGTGTGTGTGTGTGTGTGTGTGTGTGTGTGTGTGTGTAATTTTTGCTCTATTTATAGGAGAATTCCATGTGTAAGTATGATGTAAATGGTATTATAACTTGAAATGTTTGTGTTGTACATATGATCTCAAAAGTGAATAATTTGAAACAACTTAACACTTGTTATCTCTTGGCCCAGGATCTCTCCTGAGGTAGCAGTCAAGCTTTTGTCTGGCTTGGCAACCTCTGAAGACTTAGCTTGTTGAATCTAAGCTCTCTAACTTGGCTGAACTCATGAAGCCTCAGTTCCTCCTTCTGTGGGCCTCTGCAAGGGGCTTCTCTTGTGGAGGCTGCTGTCTTTCTCAGAATGAGCGATTCAGGAAAGCACTTGGCACCCATGATAAAGTGAAGAGTCTTTTTTCAGATGTTACACACCTTCACTTTTGTATTTGCTTAGTCTCCAGATCAACCCTGTGATAGATTGAGAGAGAACTACATAGGGGTGGGAATATCAGGAGATTCGGTTCACTTGAAGGCTGGTTACCATACCCATTTACCATACAGCCATGCCAGCGTTTTTTAAAATGATCTCAGTTCTGTTATTGTGAGCAAATTATTTCGCTTGTGTACTCTTCTTGTGTGCTGCTACTGCTGCTAAGCCGCTTCATTCGTGTCCGAGTCTGCAGTCTCATGGACAGCAGCCCACCAGGCTCCCTCGTTTCTGGGATTCCCCAGGCCAGAACACTGGAGTGGGTTGCCATTTCCTTTACCAATGCATGAGAGTGAAAAGTGAAAGTGAAGTCATTCAGTTGTGTCCTACTCTTCGAATCCGCATGGACTGCGGCCTACCAGGCTCCTCCGTCTGTGGGATAGATGTTTTTTCCTGGAACTCTCTTGCTTTTTCCATGATCCAATGCATATCAGCAAATTTGATCTCTGGTTCCTTTTCCTTTTCTAAAACCAGCTTGAACATCAAGAAGTTCACGGTTTACATATTGCTGAAGCCTGGCTTGGAGAATTTTGAGCATTACTTTACTAGCGTGTGAGATGAGTGCAGTTGTGCGGTAGTTTGAGGATTCTTTGGCATTGCCTTTCTTTGGAATTGGAATGAAAACTGACCTTTTCCAGTCCTGTAGCCACTCTGAGTTTTCCAAATTTGCTGGCATAGTGAGTGCAGCACTTTCACAGCATCATCTTTCGGGATTTGAAATAGCTCTACTGAAATTCCATCACCTCCACTAGCTTTCTTGGCAGTGATGCTTTCAAAGGCCCACTTGACTTCACATTCCAGGATGTCTGGCTCTACATGAGTGATCACACCATCGTGATTTTCCTTTGTGAAGATCCTTTTGTACAGTTCTTCTATGTATTCTTACCATCTCTTTCTTAATATCTTCTGCTTCTGTTAGGTCAATACCATTTCTGTCCTTTATTCGAGCCCATCTTTGCATGAAATATTCCCTTGGTATTTCTAATTTCTTGAAGAGATCTCTAGTCTTTCCCATTCTGTTTGTTTCCTC
>NW_017194252.1:0-9423 GCF_001704415.2 Capra hircus
GTCGCATCTCAAAGGAGGTGCTTTCCACAGGAAGGTGAGAGGAACTCCAGGGTCGTGCCACCATTCCCAGAGTCCCCAGATGTTCAGTCCATTGCATGGAAAACTATTTTCCCTGCACTGCCTCGACTTCAAGCGAGGATCGACTCACACCACAGTGGACACGTGGACAGACCTGTGGGAAAGCCTCGTTGGAAAGCCTCGAGGAAAACCACAGATCCTTGATCCACGCGAAAGGAAGTGTGACACTGCTGCTACAGCTCGGGATAAAAGCGCTCGTGCATGCCCCACACGAGATGAGGACTGACTCCCCTGGGGAGACTCCAGAAAGTACCCCAAAATCCATGTCAGCACTGGAGAGGAATCCTCAGGTTCGGCACCGACTCCACACAAGGTCTTAGGCCCCGCATCGAGGAGAGGAATCCCGAGAAACCCCCGAGCAACTCCCATGGGGACTGTCCTTTCCTGAGGCCCCAGAGCGGTCCCTGAGGTCCCCGTCGTACGTTGAGAGCACCTTCCGCAACTCGGCAAAATCCAGGAGGTTCTCCCCTCCAGGCGAGATGAGGACCATTTCCACTGAGGCGTCTCGAGACTTATCACATCTAACATCTGGAACTTCAAAGGTCCTTCACACCCCTTGCTGCAACTCAAGAAGTTCCCCGGCATACCTGTCTCAAATCGAGAGGAAGCACGAGAGTTCTCCCACATCCAGAGGAGCCCCGTTTCCGCCTCCTAGCTGGAGAGGTGGGATCCTTTCCCTGCGTGGTCGGGAATGATTTCCCGGCGTTCCCCTCACATCTCAGAGGAGGTGCTCACCACAGGAAATGCGAGAGGAACTCCAGGATCGTGCCACCATTCCCTGAGTCCCCAGATGTCTCAGTCCATTCCAGGGAAACCTGTTTTCCCCGCACTGCCTCGACTTTCAAGGCGAGGATCGACTCACACTACGGTGGCACGTGGACAGCGCTGTGGGAAAGCCTCGCAGGAAAGCCTCCCTCGAGGGAAAGCCACAGATCCCTTGATCCAAGCGAAGGGAAGCGTGACACTGCTCTTACAGCTCTGGAGAAAAGCGCACGTGCATGCCCTCACTCGAGACGAGGACTGACTCCCCTGGGGAGACTCCAGAATTACCCAAGATCCATGTCAGCACTGGAGAGGAATCCTCAGTTTCCGGCACCGACTCCACACAAGATCTTTGGCCCGGCAGCGATGGGAGAGGAATCCCGAGAGGCCCCCGAGCAACTCGCATGGGGACTGGCCTTTCCTGAGGCCACCAGAGTGACTCCCCAGGGAGTGGGTCCCTAGCAGTGTCATGCTTCCCTTCGCGTGGATCAAGGAATCTGTGGCTTTCCTCGAGGCTTTCCCACTAGGCTTTCCCACGAGGCTTTCCAGTGGCTGTCCCACGTGCCACCGTGGTGTGAGTCGATCCTAGGCTTGAAAGTTCAAGGCAGTGCAAGGAAAACAGGTTTCCCTGGAATGGACTGAGACATCTGTGGAACTCTGGGAATGGTGGCACGACACTGGAGTTCCTCTCGCGCGTTTCCTTGTGGAGTGCCCCGAGCAACTTGCATGGGGACTGGCCTTTTCATGAGGCCAACAGAGGGGTCTCTGAGGTCCAAGTCGTAAGTCGAGAGCTCCTGCTGCAACTCGAGAAAATCCAGGAGGTTCTCCCCTCCAGGCGAGATGTGGGCCATTTCCGATGAGGCGTCTCGAGGCTTATCAACAAGCGTCTGGAACTAACAAACGGGCCTTCAAACCCTAGCTGCAACTAAAGAAGTTCCCCGAATACCCCTCTCCACTCGAGAGGAAGCACGAGAGTCCCGCCCACATCCAGAGTAGCCCCGTTACTGCCTCCTAGCTCGAGAGGAGGGATCCTTTCACTGAGTGGTCGGTCAAGTATTCCCGGAGTTCCCGACTCATCTCAAGAGGAGGCGCTATCCACAGGAAAGGCGAGAGGAACTCCAGATTCGTGCACCCATTCCCAGAGTCCCCAGATGTCTCAGTCCATTCCAGGGAAACCTGTTTCCCTACACAGCCTCGACTTTCAGGACGAGGATCCACTCACACCACGGTGGCACTTGGCACAGCCCTTAGGGAAATCCTCGAGGGAAAGCCACAGATCCCTTGATCCATGCAAAGAGAAGCGTGACACTGCTGCTACAGCTTGGGAGGAAAGCGCACGTGCATGCCTCCACTCGAGATGAGGACAGACTCCCCTGGGGAGACTCCAGAAGTACCCCAAGATCTATGTCAGCACTGGAGGGAATCCTCAGGTTCAGGCACCGACTCCACACAAGGTCTTAGACCCGGCATCGACGGAGAGAAATCCCGAGAGGCCCCGAGCAACTCGCATGGGGACTGGCCTTACCTGAGGCACCAGAGCGGGTCCCTGAGGTCCCGTCGTAAGTCGAGAGCACCTGCACCACTCGAGAAAATGCAGGAGGTTCTCCCCTCCAGGGGAGATGAGGCCCATTTCTTCTGAGGCGTCCCCAGGCTAATTACACCTAACCTCTGGAACTTTCAAAGGGTCCTTCACACCATTGCTGCAACTCAAGAAGTTCCCCGACGTACCCGTCTCCACTCGAGAGGAAGCACGAGAGTCCCGCCCACATCCAGAGGAGCCCCGTTTCCGCCTCATAGCTCGAGAGGAGGGATCTTTCCCTGCGTGGTCGGGAAAGAATTCCCGGCGTTCCCGTCGCATCTCAATTGGAGGCGCTCTCCACAGGAAAGGAGAGAGGAACTCCAGGGTCGTGCCACCATTCCAGAGTCTTCCAGATGTCTCAGTCCATTCCAGGGAAACCTGTTTTCCCTGCACTGCCTCGACTTTCAAGCCGAGGATCGACTCACACCTCGGTGCACGTGGGACAGCCCTGTGGGAAAGCCTGGTGGGAAAGCCTCGTGGGAAAGTCTCGTGGGAAAGCCTCGAGGGAAAGCCACAGATGCTTTGATCCACGCGAATGGAAGCTTGACAGTGCTGCTACAGCTCGGGAGGAAAGTTCACGTGCATGC
This sequence comes from Capra hircus, assembly GCF_001704415.2. Taxonomy (NCBI): domain Eukaryota; kingdom Metazoa; phylum Chordata; class Mammalia; order Artiodactyla; family Bovidae; genus Capra; species Capra hircus. The sequence goes on from NW_017194252.1 coordinate 3,007, forward strand.
CCTTAATCGAGACGAGGACTGACTCCCCTGTGGAGACTCCAGAAGTACCCCAAGTTCCATGTCAGCACTGGAAAGAATCCTCAGGTTCCGGCACCGACTACACAAGGTCTTAGGCCCTGGCATCGACAGGAGAGGAATCCCGAGAGGCTCCCGAGCAACTCACATGGGGACTGTCCTTTCCTGAGGCCACCAGAGCGGATCCTTGAGGTCCCTGTCGTAGGATGAGAGCACCTGCAGCAACTTGAGAAAATACAGGAGGTTCTCCCTTCCAGGCGAGATGAGGCCCATTTCCGCTGAGGTGTCACAAGGCTAATCACTCCTAACCTCTGGAAATTCCAAAGGGTCCTTCACACCCTTGCTGCAACTCAAGAAGATCCCCAACATACCCGTCTCCACTCGAAAGGAAGCACGAGAGTCCCACCACATCCAGAGGAGCCTCGGTTCCGCCTCATGGCTCGAGAGGAGGGATCCTTTCACTGCGTGGTCGGGAAAGAATTCCCGGCATTCCCCTCGCATCTCAAGAGGAGGCGATCTCCACAGGAAAGGCGAGAGGAACTCCAGGGTCGTGCCACCATTCCCAGAGTCCCCCAGATGTCTCAGTCCATTCCAGGGAAACCTGTTTTCCCTGCACTGCCTCGACTTTCAAGCGAGGATCGACTCACACGACGGTGACACGTGGGTCAGCCCTGTGGGAAAGCCTCGTGGGAAAAGCCTCGTGGGAAAGCCTCGTGGGAAAGCCTCTTGGGAAAACCTCGAGGGAAAGCCACAGATTCCTTGTTCCACGCGAAGGGAAGCGTGACACTGCTGCTACAGCTCTGAAGGAAAGCGCAACTGCATGCCCCACACGAGACGAGGACTGACTCCCCTGGGGAGACTCCAGAAGTAACCCAAGATCCATGTCAGCACTGGAGAGGAATCCTGAGTTTCAGGCACCGACTCCACACAAGGTCTTAGTCCCGGCATCGATGGGAGAGGATCCCGAGAGGCCCCCCCGAGCAACTGTGGCATGTGGACTGGCCTTTCCTGAGGCCACCAGAGCGGGTCCCTGAGATACCCGTCGTATGTCGAGAGCACATGCAGCAACTCGAGAAAATCCAGGAGGTTGTCCCCTCCAGGCGAGTTGAGGCTCCTTTCTGCTGAGGCGTCTCGAGGCTAATCACACCTACCCTCTGGAACTTCCAAAGGGTCCTTCACCACCCTTCCTGCAACGCAAGAAGTTCCCGGTATACCTGTCTCCACACGAGAGGAAGCACGAGCGTCCCGCCCACATCCAGAGGAGCCCCGTTACCGCCTCTAGCTCGAGAGGTGGGATTCTTTCCCTGCAGGGTCGGGAAAGAATTCCCGGCGTTCCTGTTGCATCTCAAGAGGAGGCGCTCTCCACCTGAAAGGCGAGAGGGACTCAAGGGTCGTGCCACCATTCCCAGAGTCCCGCAGATGTCTCAGTCCATTCCAGGGAAACCTGTTTTCCCTGCACTGCCTCGACTTTCAAGCCGAGGATCGAATCACACCAAGGTGGCACGTGGGACAGACCTGTGGGGAAAGCCTCTTGGGAAAGCCTCGTGGGAAAGCCTCGAGGGAAAGCCACAGATGCCTTGATCCATGGGAAGGAAACGTGACACTGCTGCTACAGCACCGGAGGAAAGCGCACGTGCATGCCCCCACTCGAGACGAGGACTGACTCCCCTGGGAGACTCCAGAAGTACCCCAAGATCCATGTCAGCACTGGAGAGGAATCCTCAGCTTCCGGCACCGACTCCACACAAGGTCTTATGCCGGGGTCCAGCCCCGGTGGATCCAGGGAATTCGAAGGCGTGAACGGCGTTGGCGTGGAAAGACTTGTTTATTTATTAATGTAAGATTAGATTAGGAAACTATAGTGTAGTAAGAAGATTAAGTGGAGGAAGAGGGCTGAATAGCTTGGTTTATGCGGAAGGCCAATAAAATTCCAGACAAGGAATTTGCACCACCTACGTTGGGCCACCGGCGGCCCGGCTGGAATATCTAAGGGTGCCTCGCCTTAAGCTCCCTTTCGTGCGGGTCTTAACAGCCAGTGCAAGTAAGTAGACCTGGCAAGCCTCCGCACTCCAGTTGGAGATTCAGCCTGAAGTTAAAGTAAAGAGCAGAGAGAAGGAAAGGTAGAGAAGAAGAAAGAGAGAGAAAGACACGGGGGGAGCCAGAGTCCCAAGAAACCAGGCTGAGAGACTAGTTCGAGAAGCTGGTCCGAGAAACTGGCCCCCGGCCCCTGGCCTCCTCCTTTATTGTTCAGAAGGCCTTTTATACTTTTGATAAAACATGGAGATCAATGGATAACACAAAATTATGTAGTGTTCACAACCCAGATTCTTTCTGTATATCATTTTGTATACAAAAGTTCTCAGGTGATTTACATTATCTTCTGGCCAAGAGGCTTGTTAACAATTTTTGGCTCTCTTCCTTAATGAATGTTAATTTTGTTTCCCCTGTAGTGTTTTTCTTTAATCTGCATCTCCTTAAAGCATTAAAGTTACATCTCTATAGAACAAAGGTGCAGTGGGTTATAACAAAGAAGGTACTTAACTCAAAAATCTAATGTTGCTAATACCAGGTCTACTACTTGTTTTTCTATATACCAACTATATCTAAAAATAAAGGATATGAAAATTTGGCAGCAAGCATTGACCCAAGAAATGAAACTTTTAATCAGTCCTATTCTAAAGGTTTTAACTCCTCGGAAGCTCCTGCATTCCTAGGATGTTTTAAGCTTCCTGTGCCTCCTGCGGTCAGGAGGCCTCAAACAATCACAAGCACAGCTGTACGAGTCCTAGAGGCAGGCTAGAAAGAAATCAGAGGGTTTTTGGATTGAAACACTCTTTCAAATGCAGAAGACTAACGGCCTGAATTGACTTTTTCCAGAAAAGGTCAGAAGAGTGAAAAAGCAGAGCACAACAACCGGCAGATTTTTGTTGGGGTACATGCTTAAAAATTTCCAGAGGGGTCGCTGAAGTCTGAGCACGCCTTGCGTATGTCAGTTTCCTTCCTCATAAACTTGTCACGGGCGGGCTTCCTCACACTGGCTCCCGGCAGTCTTAGGCCCCGGCATCGACGGGAGAGGAATCCCGAGAGGCCCCCGAGCAACTCGCATGCGGACTGGCCCTTCCTGAGGCCACCAGAGCGGGTCCCTGAGGTCCCCGTCGTAAGTTGAGAGCACCTGCCGCAACTCGAGAAAATCCAGGAGGTTCTCCCCTCCAGGCGAGATGAGGCCCATTTCCGCTGAGAGTCTCGAGGCTAATCACACCGAACCTCTGGAACTTCCAAAGGGTCCTTCACACCCTTGCTGCCAACTCAAGAAGTTCCCCGACATACCCGTCTCCACTCGAGAGGAAGCACGAGAGTCCCGTCCACATCCAGAGGAGCCCCGTTTCCCCCTCCTAGATCGAGAGGAGGGAGCCTTCCCATGAGTGGTCGGGAAAGAATTCCGGGCTTCCGTCGCATCTCAAGAGGAGGCACTCTCCACAGGAAAGGTGAGAGGAATTCCAGGGTCATGAAACCATTCCCAGAGTCCCCCAGATGTCTCAGTCCATTCCAGGGAAACCTGTTCTCCCTGCACTGCCTCGACTTTCAAGCGAGGATCGTCTCACACGACGGTGGCACGTGGGACAGCCCTGTGGGAAAGCCTCGTGGGAAAGTCTCATGGGAAAGCCTCGAGGGAAAGCCACAGATCCCTTGATCCACGTGAAGGGGAGCGTGACACTGCTGCTACAGTTCGGGAGGAAAGCGCACGTGCATGCCCCCACTCGAGACGAGGAATGACTCCCCTGGGGAGACTCCAGAAGTACCCCAAGATCCATGTCAGCACTGGAGAGGAATCCTCAGGTTCCAGCACCGACTCCAAGCAAGGTCTTAGGCCCGGGCATCGACGGGAGAGGAATCCCGAGATGCCGCCGTGCAACTCGCATGGGGACTGGCCTTTCCTGAGGCCACCAGAGAGGGTCCCTGAGGTCCCCGTCGTAAGTCGAGAGCACCTGCAGCAACTCGAGAAAATCCAGGAGGTTCTCCCTTCCAGGCGAGATGAGGCCAATTTCCGCTGAGGCGTCTCGAGGCTAATCACACCTAACCTATGGAACTTCCAAGGAGTCCTTCAAACCCTTGCTGCAACTCAAGAATTTCCCCGACATACCCGTCTCCAGTCGAGAGGAAGCACGAGAGTCCCACCACATCCAGAGGAGCCTCGTTTCCGCCTCATGGCTCGAGAGGAGGGATCCTTTCACTGGCGTGGTCGGGAAAGAATTCCCGGCATTCCCCTCTCATCTCAAGAGGAGGCGATCTCCACAGGAAAGGCGAGAGGAACTCCAGGGTCGTGCCACCATTCCCAGAGTCCCGCAGATGTCTCAGTCCATTCCAGGGAAACCTGTTTTCCCTGCACTGCCTCGACTTTCAATCCGAGGATCGACTCACACGACGGTGACACGTGGGTCAGCCCTGTGGGAAAGCCTCGTGGAAAAGCCTCGTGGGAAAGCCTCGAGGGAAACCCACAGACCCCGTGATCCTCGCGAAGGGAAGCGGGAAACTGCTGCTACAGCTCGGGAGGAAAGAGCACGTGCATGCCCCCACTCCATACGAGGACTGACTCCGCTGGGGAGACTCCAGATGTACCCAAGATCCATGTCAGAACAGGACAGGAATCCTCCGGTTGGGGCACCAACTCCACTCAAGGTCTTAGGACCTGGCATCGACGGGAGAGAAATCCCGACAGTACCCCGAGCAACTCGCATGGGGACTGGCCTTTCCTGAGGCCACCAGAGCGGGTCCCGGAGGTCCCCTTCGTAGCTCGAGAGCACCTGCCGCAACTCGAGAAAATCCAGGAGGTTCACCCCTCCAGGCGAGATGACGCCCGTTTCCCCTGAGGCGTCTCGAAGCTAATCACACCTAACTTCTGGAAGTTCCAAACGGTCCTTCACACCCTTGTTGCAACTCAAGAAGTTACCCGACATACCCGTCTCCACTCGAGAATAAGCACGAGAGTCCCGCCCACCTCCAGAGGAGCCCCGTTTCCGCCTCATAGCTCGAGAGGAGGATCCTTTCCCTGCGTGGTCAGTCAAGAATTCCCGGGGTTCCCGTCGCTGCTGAAGAGGAGGCGCTCTCCACAGAAGAGGCGAGAGGAACTCCAGGGTCGTGCCACCGTTAATACAGTCCCCCAGAAATCTTCAGTCCATTCCAGGGAAACCTGTTTTCCCTGTCCTACCTCAACTTTCAAGCCAAGGATCGACTCACTAAAACGGTGCCACGTGGAACAGCCCTGTGGGAAAGCCTCGTTGGAAAGCCTGGTGGGAAAGCCTCGAGGGAAAGCCACAGATCCCTTGATCCTCGAGAAGGGAAGCGTGACACTGCTGCTACAGCTTGGGAGGAAAGCGCAGGTGCATGCCCCCAAAGAGACGAGGACTGACTTCCCTGGGGAGACCCCAGAAGTACCCCAAGGTCCATGTCAGCACTGGAGAGGAATCCTCAGGTTCCGGCACCGACTCCACACAAGGTCTTAGGTACCGACATTGACGGGAGAGGAATCCCGAGAGGCCCCTGAGCAACTCGCATGGGGCCTAACCTTTCCTGAGGCCACCAGAGCGGGTCGCTGAGGTCCCCGTCGTAAGTCGAGAGCACCTTCGGCAACCTGAGAAATCCAGGAGGTTCTCCCCTCCAGGCGAGATGAGGCCTATTTCCGCTGAAGCGTGTTGAGGCAAATCCATGTATCCTCTGGAACTTCCAAAGGGTGCATCAAACCCTTGCTGCAACTCAAGAAGTTCCCCAACATACCCGTCTCCACTCGAGACGAAGCAGGAGAGTTCCGCCTACATCCAAAGGAACCCTGTTTCCGCCTCCTAGCTCGAGAGGAGGGATCCTCTCCCTGCGTATTCGGGAAGAATTCCCGGCGTTCCCGTCGCATCTCAAGAGGAGCGCTCTCACAGGAAACGCGAGAGGAACTCCAGGGTCGTGCACCATTCCCTGAGCCCCAGATGTCTCAGTCCATTCCAGGCAAACCTGTTTTCCCTGCACTGCCTCGCCTTTGAAGCTGAGGATCGACTCACACCACACGGTGGCACGTGGCACAGCCCTGTGGGAAAGCCTCGTGGGAAAGCCTCGTGGGAAAGCCTCGAGGGAAGCCACAGATCCCTTGATCCACTCGAAGGGAACGAGAAACTGCTGATACAGCTCGGGAGGAAAGCGAACGTGCATGCCCCCACTCGAGACGAGGACTGACGCCCCTGAAGAGACTCCAGAAGTACCCCAAGTTGCATGTCAGCACTGGAGAGGAATCCTCAGGTTCCGGCACCGACTCCACACAAGGTCTTAGGCCCAGCATCGACGGGAGAGGAATCCCGAGAGGCCCGAGCAAATCGCATGGGACTGGCCTTTCCTGAGGCCACCAGAGCGGGTCCCTGAGGT
>NW_017194253.1:0-9423 GCF_001704415.2 Capra hircus
ACCGACTTCACACAAGGTCTTAGGCCCCGGCATCGACAGGAGAGGAATCCTGAGATCCCCCGAGCAATTCGCTGGGGACTGGCCTTTCCTGAGGCCACCAGAGCGGGTTCCTGAGGTCCCCGTCATAAGTCGAGAACACCTGCCGCAACTCGAGAAAATCCAGGAGGTTCTCCCCTCCAGGAGAGATGAGGCCCATTTCCGGCTGAGGCATCTCGAGGCTAATCACACCTAACCTCTGGAACTTCCAAAGGTCCTTCACACCCTTGCTGCAACTCAAGAAGTTCCCCGACATACCCGTCTCCCACTCGAGAGGAATCACGAGAGTCCCTCCCCTCATCCAGAGGAGCGCTTCCGCCTCCTAGCTCGAGAGGAGGGACTTTCCCTGCGGGTCGGGAAAGAATTCCCGGCGTTCCGTCGCATCTCAAGAGGAGGCGCTCTCCCAGGAAAGGCAAGAGGAACTCCAGGGTCGTGCCACCATTCCAGAGTCCCCCAGATGTCTCAGTCCATTCCAGGAAACCTGTTTTCCCTGCACTGCCTCGACTTTCAAGCCGAGGATCGACTCACACCACGGTGGCACGTGGGACAGCCCTGTGGAAAGCCTCGTGGGAAAGCCACAGATCCCTTGATCCACGCGAAGGGAAGCGTGACACTGCTGCTACAGCTCGGGAGGAAAGCGCACGTGCATGCCCCCACTCGAGAACGAGGACTGACTCCCCTGGGGAGACTCCAGAAGTACGCCAAGATCCATGTCAGCACTGGAGAGGAATCCTCAGGTTCCGGCACCGACTCTACACAAGGTCTGATGCCGGGGTCCAGCCCCGGTGGATCCAGGGAATTCGAAGGGTGGACGGCGTTGGCGTGGAAAGACTTGTTTATTTATTAATGTAAGATTAGATTAGGAAACTATAGTGTAGTAAGAAGATTAAGTGGAGGAAGAAGGCTGAATAGCTTGGTTTACTCGGACGGTCAATAAAATTCCAGACAAGGAATTTGCACCTCCTACGTTGGCCACCGGCGCCCGCTTGAATATCTAAGGGTGCCTCGCCTTAAGCTCCCTTTCGTGCGGGTCTTAACAGCCAGGGCAAGTAAGTAGACCTGGCGAGACTCCGCACTCCAGGTGGAGATTCATCCTGAAGTTATAGTAAAGAGCAGAGAGAAGGAAAGTTAGAGAAGAAGAAAGAGAGAGAAAGACACGGGGGGAGCCAGAGTCCCAAGAAACCAGGCTGAGAGACTAGTTCGAGAAGCTGGTCCGAGAATCTGCGCCCCGGCCCCTGGCCTCCTCCTTTATTGTTCAGAAGGCCTTTTATACTTTTGATAAAACATGGAGATCAATGGATAACACAAAATTATATAGTGTTCGCAACCCAGATTCTTTCTGTATATCATTTTGTATACAAAAGGTCTCAGGTGATTTACATTATCTTCTGGCCAAGAGGCTTGTTAACACTTTTTGGCTCTCTTCCTTAATGAATGTTAATTTTGTTTCCCCTGAAGTGTTTTTCTTTAATCTGCATCTCCTTAAAGCATTAAAGTTACATCTCTATAGAACAAAGGTGCAGTGGGTTATAACAAAGAAGGTACTTAACTCAAAGATCTAATGTTGCTAATACCAGGTCTACTACTTGTTTTTCTATATACCAACTATATCTAAAAATAAAGGATATGAAAATTTGGCAGCAAGCATTGACCCCAAAAATGAAACTTTTAATCAGTCCTATTCTAAAGATTTTGACTCCTCGGAAGCTCCTGCATTCCTAGGATGTTTTAAGCTTCCTGTGCCTCCTGCGGTCAGGAGGCCTCAAACAATCACAAGCGCAGCTGTACGAGTCCTACAGGCAGGCTAGAAAGAAATCAGAGGGTTTTTGGATTGAAACACTCTTTCAAATGCAGAAGACTAACGGCCTGAATTGACTTTTTCCAGAAAAGGTCAGAAGAGTGAAAAAGCAGAGCACAAAAACCGGCAGATTTTTGTTGGGGTACGTGCTTAAAAATTTCAAGAGGAATCCCTGAAGTCTGAGCACGCCTTGCGTATGTCAGCTTCCTTCCTCATAACCTTGTCACGGGCGGGCTACCTCACACTGGCTCCCGGCAGTCTTAGGCCCCGGCATCGACGGGAGAGGAATCCCGAGAGGCCCCCGAGCAACTCGCATGCGGACTGGCCTTTCCTGAGGCCACCAGAGCGGGTCCCTGAGGTCCCCGTCGTAAGTCGAGAGCACCTGCCACAACTCGAGAAAATCCAGGAGGTTCTCCCCTCCAGGCGAGATGAGGCCCATTTCCGCTGAGGCATCTCGAGGCTAATCACACCTAACCTCTGGAACTTCCAAAGGGTCCTTCACACCCTTGCTGCAACTCAAGAAGTTCCCCGACATACCCGACTCCACTCGAAAGAAGCACGAGAGTCCCGCCCACATCCAGAGGAGCCCCGTTTCCTGCCTCCTAGCTGGAGGGGAGGGATCCTTTCCCTGCGTGGTCAGGAAAGAATTCCCGGCATTTCCGTCGCATCTCAAGGGGAGGCGCTCTCCAAAGGAAAGGCGAGAGGAACTCCAGGGTCGTGCCACCATTCCCAGAGTCCCCCAGATGTCTCAGTCCATTCCAGGGAAACCTGTATTCCCTGCACTGCCTCCACTTTCAAGACGAGGATCGACTCACACCACGGTGGCACGTGGGACAGCCCTGTGGGAAAGCCTCGTGGGAAAGCCTCGAGGGAAAGCCACAGATCCCTTGATCCACGCGAAGGGAAGTGCGACACTGCTGCTACAGCTCGGAAGGAAAGCGCACGTGCATGCCCCCACTTGAGACGAGGACTGACTCCCCTGGGGAGACTCCAGAAGTACCCCAAGATCCATGTCAGCACTGGAGAGGAATCCTCAGGTTCCGGCACTGACTCCACACAAGGTCTTAGGCCCCAGCATCGACGGGAGAGGAAACCCGAGAAGCTGCCGAGAGGCCCCGAACAACTCGCATGGGGACTGGCCTTTCCTGAGGACACCAGAGCGGGTCCCTGAGGTCCCCGTCGTAAGTCGAGAGCACCTGCCACAACTCGAGAAAATCCAGGAGGTTCTCCCCTCCAGGCGAGATGAGGCCCATTTCCGCTGAGGCGTCTCGAGGCTCATCACACCTAAACTCTGGAACTTCCAAAGGGTCCTTCACACGCTTGCTGCAACTCAAGAAGTTTCGCAACATTCCCGACTCCACTCGAGAGGAAGCACGGGAGTCCCGCCCACATCCAGAGGAGCCCCGTTTCTGCCTCCTAGCTCGAGAGGAGGGATCCTTTCCCTGCGTGGTGGGGAAAGAATTCCCGGCGTTCCCGTCGCATCTCAAGAGGAGGCGCTCTCCACAGGAAAGGCGAGAGGAACTCCAGGGCCGTGCCACCATTCCCAGAGTCCCCCAGATGTCTCAGTCCATTCCAGGGAAACCTGCTTTCCCTGCACTGCCTCGACTTTCAAGCCGAGGATCGACTCACACCACGGTGGCAGGTGGGACGGCGCTGTGGGAAAGCCTCGTGGGAAAGCCTCGTGGGAAAACCTCGAGGGAAAGCCACAGATACCTTGATCCACTCGAAGGGAAGCGTGACACTGCTGCTACGGCTGGGGAGGAAAGCGCACGTGCATGCCCCCTCTCGAGACGAGGACTGACTCCCCTGGGGAGACTCCAGAAGTACCTCAAGATCCATGTCAGCACTGGAGAGGAATCCTCAGGTTCCGGCACTGGCTCCACACAAGATCTTATGGCCCGGCATCGACGTGAGAGGAATCCCGAGAGACCCCGGAGCAACTCGCATGGGGACTGGCCTTTCCTGACGCAACCACAGCGGGTCCCTTAGGTCCCCGTCGTAAGTCGAGAGCACCTGCCGAAACTCGAGAAAATCCAGGAGGTTCTCCCCTCCAGGCGAGATGAGGCCCATTTCCGCTGAGGCGTCTCGAGGCTAATCACACCTAAACTCTGGAACTTTCAAAGGGTCCTTCACACCCTTGCTGCAACTCAAGAAGTTTCCCGACATACCCGACTCCACTCGAGAGGAAGCACGGAGAGTCCCGCCCACATCCAGAGGAGCCCCGTTTCCGCCTCCTAGCTCGAGAGGAGGGATCCTTTCCCTGCGTCGTCGGGAAAGAATTCCCGGCGTTCCCGTCGCATCTCCAGTGGAGGCGCTCTCCACAAGGAAAGGCGAGAGGAACTCCAGGGTCGTGCCACATTCCCAGAGTCCCCCAGATGTCTCAGTCCATTCCAGGGAAACCTGTTTTCCCTACACTGCCTCCGACTTTCAAGCCGAGGATCGACTCACACCACGGTGGCACGTGGGACAGCCCTGTGGGAAAGCCTCGAGGGAAGCCCCTGATCCCTTGATCCACGCGAAGGGAAGCGTGACACTGCTGCTACAGCTCGGGAGGAAAGCGCACGTGCATGCCTCCACTCGAGACGAGGACTGACTCCCCTGGGGAGACTCCAAAAGTACCCCAAGATCCATGTCAGCACTGGAGATGAATCCTCAGGTTCCGGCACTGACTCCACACAAGGTTTTAGGCCCAAGCATCGACGGGAGAGGAAACCCGAGAGGCCCCCGAGAGGCCCCCGAAAAACTCGCAAGGGGACTGGTCTTTCCTGAGGCCGCCAGAGCGGGTCCCTGAGGTCCCCGTCGTAAGTCCAGAGCACCTGCCGCAACTTGAGAAAATCCAGGAGGTTCTCCCCTCCAGGCGAGATGAGGCCCATTTCCGCTGAGGTGTCTCGAGGCTAATCACATCTAACATCTGGAACTTCCAAAGGGTCCTTCACACCCTTGCTGAAACTCAAGAAGTTCCCCGACATACCCGAATCCACTCGAGAGGAAGCACGAGAGTCACGCCCATATCCAGAGGAGCCCCGTTTCCGCCTCCTAGCTCGAGAAGAGGGATCCTTTCCCTGCGTAGTCGGGAAAGAATTCCCGGCGTTCCCGTCGCATCTCAAGTGGAGGCGCTCTCCAAAGGAAAGGCGAGAGGAACTCCAGGGTCGTGCCACATTCCCAGAGTCCGCCAGATGTCTCAGTCCATTCCAGGGAAACCTCTTTTCACTGCACTGCCTCGACTTTCAAGCCGAGGATCGACTCACACCACGGTGGCACGTGGGACAGCCCTGTGGGAAAGCCTCGTGGGAAAGCTCGAGGGAAAGCCACAGATCCCTTGATCCACGCGAAGGGAAGTGCGACACTGCTGCTACAGCTCGGAAGGAAAGTGCACGTGCATTCCCCCACTTGAGACGAGGACTGACTCCCCTGGGGAGACTCCAGAAGTACCCCAAGATCCATGTCAGCACTGGAGAGGAATCCTCAGGTTCCAGCACTGACTCCACACAAGGCCTTAGGCCCCAGCATCGACGGAAGAGGTATCCCGAGAGGCCCCCTGAGCAACTCGCATGGGGACTGGCCTTTCCTGACGCCACCACAGCGGGTCCCTGAGGTTCCCATCGTAAGTCGAGAGCACCTGCCGCAACTCGAGAAAATCCAGGAGGTTCTGCCCTCCAGGCGAGATGAGGCCCATTTCCACTGAGGCGTCTCGAGGTTAATCACACCTAACCTCTGGAACTTCCAAAGGGTCCTTCACACCCTTGCTGCAACTCAAGAAGTTCCCCGATATACCCGACTCCACTCGAGAGGAAGCACGGGAGTCCCGCCCACATCCAGAGGAGCCCCGTTTCCGCCTCCTAGCTCGAGAGGAGGGATCCTTTCCCTGCGTGTTCGGGAAAGAATTCCCGGCTTTCCCGTCGCATCTCAAGTGGAGGCGCTCTCCACAGGAAAGGCGAGAGGAACTCCAGGGTCGTGCCACATTCCCAGAGTCCCCCAGATGTCTCAGTCCATTCCAGGGAAACCTGTTTTCCCTGCACTGCCTCGAGTTTCAAGCCGAGGATCGACTCACACCACGGTGGCACGTGGGACAGCCCTGTGGGAAAACCTCGTGGGAAAGCCTCGTGGGAAAGCCTCGAGGGAAAGCTCCTGATCCCTTGATCCACGCGAAGGGAAGCGTGACACTGCTGCTACAGCTCGGGAGGAAAGCCCACCTGCATGCCCCCACTCGAGACGAGGACTGACTTCCCTGGGGAGACTCCAGAAGTACCCCAAGATCCATGTCAGCACTGGAGAGGAATCCTCAGGTTCCGGCACCGGCTCCACACAAGATCTTAGGCCTCTGCATCGACGGGAGAGGAATCCCGAGAGGCCCCGAGCAACTCGCATGGGGACTGGCCTTTCCTGACGCCACTACAGCGGGTCCCTGAGGTTCCCGTCGTAAGTCGAAAGCACCTGCCGCAACTCGAGAAAATCCAGGAGGTTCTGCCCTCCAGGCGAGATGAGGCCCATTTCCACTGAGGCGTCTCCAGGCTAATCACACCTAACCTCTGGAACTTCCAAAGGGTCCTTCACACCCTTGCTGCAACTCGAGAAGTTCCCCGATATATTGTTTCCACTCGAGAGTAAGCACGAGAGTCCCGCCCACATCCAGAGAAGCCCCGTTTCCGCCTCCAAGCTCGAGAGGAGGGATCCTTTCCCTACGCGGTCGGGAAAGAATTCCCGGCGTTCCCGTCGCATCTCAAGTGGAAGCGCTCTCCACAGGAAACGCGAGAGTAACTCCAGGGTCGTGCCACATTCCCAGAGTCCCCCAGATGTCTCAGTCCATTCCAGGGAAACCTGTTTTCCCTGCACTGCCTCGACTTTCAAGCCGAGGATCGACTCTCACCACTGTGGCATGTGGGACAGACCTGTGGGAAAGCCTCGTGGGAAAGCCTCGAGGGAAAGCCACAGATCCCTTGATACACGCGAAGGGAAGCGCGACACTGCTGCTACAGTTCGGGAGGAAAGCGGCACGTGCATGCCCCACTCGAGACGAGGACTGACTCCCCTGGGGAGACTCCAGAAGTACCCCAAGATCCATGTCAGAACTAGAAAGGAATTCTCAGTTTCCGACACCGACTCCACACAAGGTCTTAGGCCCTGGCATCGATGGGAGAGGAATCCCGAGAGGACCCCGAGCAAATCGCATGGGGACTGGCCTTTCCTGAGGCCACCAGAGCGGGTCCCTGAGGTCCCCGTAGTAATTCGAGAGCACCTGCCGCAACTTGAGAAAATCCAGGAGGTTCTCCCTTCTTGGCGAGATGAGGCCCATTTCCACTGAGTTCTCTCAAGGCTAATCACACCTAACCTCTGGAACTTCCAAAGGGTCCTTCACACCCTTTCTGCAATTCAAGCAGATCACCAACATACCAGTCTCCACTCGAGAGGAAGAACGAGAGTCCCGCCCACATCCAGAGGAGCCCCGTTTCCGACTCCTAGCTCGAGAGCAGGGATCCTTTCCCTGCGTGGTCGGGAAAGAATTCCCGGCGTTCCCATCGCATCTCAAGAGGGGGCGCTCTCCACAGGGAAGGCGAGAGGAACTCCAGGGTCGTGCCACCATTCCCAGAGTCCCACAGATGTCTTAGTCCATTCCAGGGAAACCTGTTTTCCCTGCACTGCCTCGACTTTCAAGAAGAGGTTCGACTCACACCAAGGTGGCAGGTGGGACAGTCCTGTGGGAAAGCGTCGTGGGAAAGCGTCGTGGGAAAGCCTCGAGGGAAAGCCACAGATCCCTTGATCCACGCGAAGGGAAGCTCAACACTGCTGCTACAGCTCGGAGGAAAGCGCACGTGCATGCCCCGACTCGAGACGAGGACTGACTCCCCTGGGGAGACTCCAGAAACACCCCAAGATACATGTCAGCACTGGAGAGGAATCCTCAGGTTTTGGCACAGACTCCACACAAGATCTTAGGTCCCGGCATCGACGGGAGACGAATCCCGAGAGACCCATGAGCAACTCGCATGGGGACTTCCCTTTCGTGAGGCCACAAGAGGGGGTCCCTGATGTCACCGTCGTAAGTCGAGAGCACCTGCTGCAACTCGAGAAAATCCAGGAGGTTCTCCTCTCCTGGCGAGATGAGGCCCATTTCCGCTGAGGGGTCTCGAGGCTAATCACACCTAAACTCTGGAACTTCCAAAAGGGTCATTCACACCCTTGCTGCAACTCAAGAAGTTCCCCAACATGCCCGTCTCCACTCGACAGGAAGCACGAGAGTCCCGCCCACATCCAGAGGAGACCCGTTTCCGCCTCCTAGCTAGAGAGGAGGGATACTTTCCCTGCGTGGTCGGGAAAGAATTCCCGGCGTTCCCGTCGCATCTCAAGAGGAGGCGCTCTCCACAGGAAAGGCGAGAGGAACTCCAGGGTCGTTTCACCATTCCCAGAGCCCCCAGATGTCTCAGTCCATTCCAGGGAAACCTGTTTTCCCTGCACTGCCTCGACTTTCAAGCCGAGGATCGACTCACACCACGGTGGCACGTGGGACAGCCCTGTGGGAAAGCCTCGTGGGAAAGCCTCGTGTGAAAGCCTCTTGGAAAGCCACAGATCACTTGATACTCGCGAAGGGAAGCGCGACACTGTTGCTAAAGCTAGGGAGGAAAGCGCACGTTCATGCCCCATTCGAGACGAGGACTGTCTCCCCTGGGGAGACTCCAGAAATACCCCAAGATCCATGTCAGCACTGGAGAGGAATCCTCCGGTTCCGCCACCTACTCCACACAAGGTTTTATGCTCCGGCATCGACGGGAGAGGAATCCCTAGAGGCCCCCGAGTAACTCGCATGGGGACCGTCCTTTCGATATGCCACCAGAGCGGGTCCCTGAGGTCCCAGTCGTAAGTCGAGAGCACCTGCCACAACTCGAGAAAATCCAAGAGGTTCTCCCCTCCAGGCGAGATGAGGCCCATTTCCGCTGAGGCGTCTGGAGGCTAATCACACCTAACCTCTGGAACTTCCATAGGGTACTTCACACCCTTGCTGCAACTCAAGAAGTTCCCGACACCCGTCTTCAGTCGAGAGGAAGCACGAGAGTCCCGCCCACATCCAGAGGAGCACCGTTTCAGCTTCCTAGCTCGAGAGGAGGGATCCTTTCCCTGCGTGTTCGGGGAAAGAATTTCTGGCGTTCCCGTTGCATCTCAAGAGGAGGCACTCTCCACAGGAAAGGCGAGAGGACTCCAGGGTCGTTCCCCCATTCCCAGAGTCCCCCAGATTTCTCAGTCCATTCCAGGAAACCTGTTTTCCCTGCACTGCCTCGACTTTCAAGCGCCGAGGATCGACTCACACCACGGTGGCACGTGGGACAGCCCTGTGGGAAAGCATCGTGGAAAAGCCTCCTGGGAAAGCCTGGAGGGAAAGCCACAGATCCCTTGATCCACGCGAAGGGAAGCGTGACACTGCTTGCTACAGCTCGGGAGGAAAGCGCACGTGCATACCACTTAGAGGAGGACTGACTCCCCTGGGGAGACTCCAGAAGTACCCCAAGATCCATGTCAGCACTGGAGAGGAATCCTCAGGTTCCGGCACCGACTCCACACAAGGTCTTAGGCCCCGGCATCGACGGGAGAGGAATCCC
>NW_017194254.1:0-9423 GCF_001704415.2 Capra hircus
GTCGGGAAAGAATTCCCGGTCTCCCGTCACAACTCAAGAGGAGGCGCTCTCCCAGGGCGAGGAGGCGAGAGGAACTCCAGGGTCGTGCCACCATTCCCAGAGACCCCAGATTTCTCAGTCCATTTCAGGGAAACCGGTTTTCCCTGCACTGCCTCGACTTTCAAGCCGAGGATCGACTCACACCACGGTGGCACGTGGGAAGCCCTGTGGGAAAGCCTCGTGGAAAGCCTCGTGGGAAAGCCTCGAGTGAAAGCCACAGATCCCTTGATCCACGCGAAGGTAAGTTCGACACTGCTGCTACAGCTCGGGAGGAAAGCGAACGTGCAGGCCCCCACTCGAGATGAGGACTGACTCCCTTGGGGAGACTCCAGAAGTACCCCAAGATCCATGTCAGCACTAGAGAGGAATGCTCAGGTTCCGGCAGCGACTCCACACAAGATCTTAGGCCCGGCATCGACGGGAGAGGAATCCCGAGAGGCCCCCGAGCAACTCGAATGGGGACTGGAATTTCCTGAGGCCACCAGAGCGGGTCCCTGAGGTCCCCGTCGTAAGTCGAGAGTGCCTGCCACAACTAGAGAAACTCCAGGACGTTCTCCCCTCCAGGCGAGATGAGGCCCATTTCCGCTGAGGCGACTTGAGGCTAATCACATCTAACATCTGGAACTTCCAAAGGGTCTTTCACACCCTTGCTGCAACTCAAGAAGTTCCCCGACATACCCGTTTCCACTCGAGAGGAAACACGCGAGTCCCGCCCACATCCAGAGGAGCCCCGTTTCCGCCTCCTGGCTCGAGAGGAGGATCCTTCCCCTGCGTGATCGGGAATAATTTCCCGGCTTTCCCGTCGCATCTCAAGAGGAGGCGCTCTCCACAGGAAAGGAGAGAGGAACTCCAGGGTCGTGCCACCATTCCCAGAGTCCCCCAGATGCCTCAGTCCATTCCAGGGAAAACTGTTTTCCCTGCACTGTCTCGACTTTCAAGCCGAGGATCGACTCACACCACGGTGGCTCGTGGACAGCCCAGTAGGAAAGCCTCGTGGAAAAGCCTCCTGGGAAAGCCTCGAGGAAAAGCCACAAATCCCTTGATCCACGCGAAGGGAAGTGTGACACTGCTGCTACAGCTCGGGAGGAAATCGCACGTGCATGCCCTCACTCGAGACGAGGACTGTCTACCCTGGGGAGACTGCAGAGGTACCCCAAGATCCATGTCAGCACTGGAGAGGAATCCTCAGGTTCTGGCACCCACTCCACACAAGGTCTTAGGCCCCGGCATCGACGGGAGAGGAATCCCGAGAGGCCTCCGAGCAACTCGCGTGGGGACTGGCCTTTCCTGAGGCCTCCAGAGCGGGTCCCTGAGGACCCTGTCCTAAGTCGAGAGCACCTGCCGCAACTCGAGAAAATCCAGGAGGTTCTCCACTCCAGGCGAGGTGAGGCCCATTTCCGCTGAGGCGTCTCGAGGCTAATCACACCTAACTTCTGGAACTTCCAAAGGGTCCTTCACACCCTTGCTGCAACTCAAGAAGTACCCCCGACTTACCCGTCTCCAAACGAGAGGAAGCACGAGAGTCCCGCCCACATCCAGAGGTTCCCCGTTTCCGCCTCGTAGCTTGAGGCGAGGGATCCTTTCCCTGCGTGTTCGGGAAAGAATTCCCGGCATTCCCTTCGCAACTCAAGAGCAGTTGCTCTCCACAAGAAAGGCGAGAGGAACTCCAGGGTCGTGCCACCATTCCCAGCGTCCCCCAGATGTCTCAGTCCATTCCAGGGAAACCTGTTTTCCCTGCACTGCGTCGACTTTCAAGCCGAGGATCGACTCACACCACGGTGGCACGTGGGACAGCCCAGTGGGAAAGCCTCGTGAGAAAGCCTCGTGGAAAGCCTCGAGGGAAAGCCACAGATCCCTTTATCCACGCGAAGTGAAGGGCGTCACTGCTGCTACAGCTCGGGAGGAAAGCTAACGTGCATGCCCCACTCCAGACGAGGACTGCTCCGCTGGGGAGACTCCAGAAGTACCCAAGATCCATGTCAGCACTGGAGAGGAATCCTCAGATTCCGGGAACGACTCAACACAAGGTCTTAGGCCCGGCATCGACGGGAGAGGAATCCCGAGAGGCCCCCGAGCAACTCGCATGGGGACTGGACTTTCCTGAGGCCACCAGGGCGGGTCCCTGAGGTCCTCGTCGTAAGTCGAGAGCACCTGCTGCAACTCGAGAAAATCCAGGAGGTTCTCCCCTCCAGGAGAGATGAGGCCCATTTCCTCCGAGGGGTCTCGAGGCTAATCACATCTGACATCTGGAACTTCCAAAGCGTCCTTCACACCCTTGCTGCAACTCAAGAAGTTCCCCGACATACCCGTCTCCACTCGAGAGGAAGCACGAGAGTCCCGCCCACATCCAGAGGAGCCCCGTTTCCGCCCTAGCTCGAGAGGAGGGATCCTTTCCCTGCGTGGTCGGGAAAGAATTTCCGGCGTTCCCGTTGCATCTCAAGAGGAGGTGCTCTCCACAGGAAAGGCGAGAGGAACTCCAGGGTCGTGCCACCATTCCCAGAGTCCCCCAGATGTCTCAGTCCATTGTTTTCCCTGCACTGCCTCGACTTTCAAGCCGAGGTTCGACTCACACCACGGTGCCACGTGGGACAGCCCTGTGGGAAAGCCTCATGGGAAAGCCTCGTGGGAAAGCCTCGAGGGAAAGCCACAGATCCCTTGATCCACGCGAAGGAAAGCGTGACACTGCTGCTACAGCTCGGGAGGAAATCGCACGTGCATGCCCCACTCGAGACGAGAACTGACTCCCCTGGGGAGACTTCAGAAGTTCCCCATGATTCATGTCAGCACTGGAGAGGAATCCTCAGGTTCCGGCACCGACTCCACACAAGGTCTTAGACCCCGGCATCGACGGGAGAGAAATCCCGAGAGGCCCCCGAGCAACTCGCATGGGACTGGCCTTTCCTGAGGCCACCAGAGCGGGTCCCTGAGGTCCCACTCGTAAGTCGAGAGCACCTGCCTCAACTCGAGAAAATCCAGGAGGTTCTCCCCTCCAGGCGAGATGAGGCCCATTTCCGCAGAGGCGTCTCGAGGCTAATCACATCTAACATATGGAACTTCCAAAGGTTCCTTCACACCCTTGCTGCAACTCAAGAAGTTCCCCGACATACCAGTCTCCACTCGAGAGGAAGCACGAGAGTCCCACCCACATCCAGTGGAGTCCGGTTTCCGCCTCCTAGCTCGAGAGGAGGGATCCTTTCACTGCATGGTCGGGAAAGAATTTCCGGCCTTCCCGTCGCATCTCAAGAGGATGCGCTCTCCACAGGAAAGTCGGAGAGGAACTCCTTGGTTGTGCCACCATTCCCAGAGCCCCCAGATGTCTCAGTCCATTCCAGGGAAACCTGTTTCTCCCTGCACTGCCTCGACTTTCAAGCCGAGGTTCGACTCACACCACGGTGGCACATGGGACAGGCCCCTGTGGGAAAGCCTCGTGGGAAAGCCTCGAGGAAAGCCACAGATCCCTTGATCACGCGAAGGGGAAGCGTGACACTGCTTCTACAGCTCGGGAGGAAAGCGCACGTGCATGACCCCACTCGAGACGAGGACTGACTCCCCTGGGGAGACTCCAAGAAGTACCCCAAGATCCATGTAAGCACTGGAGAGGAATCCTCAGGTTCCGGCACCGACACCACACATGGTCTTGTGCCCCGTCATCGATGGGAGAATATCCGGAGACACCCCCGAGCAACTCGCATGGGGACAGGCCTTTCCTGAGGCCACCAGACCGGGTCCCTGAGGTCCCCGTCGTAACTCGAAAGCACCTGCCGCAACTCGAGAGAATCCAGGAGGTTCTCCCGTCCAGGCGATATGATGCCCATTTCCGTTGAGGCATCTCGAGGCTAATCACACCTAACCTCTGGAACTTCCAGAGGGTCCTTCACACCCTTGCTTCACCTCAAGAAGTTCCCCGACATACTCGTCTCCACTCGAGAGAAAGCACGAGAACCCCACCGACATCCAGAGGAGCCCCGTTTCCGCCTCATAGCTCGAGAGGAGGGATCCTTTCCCTGCGTGGTCGGGACAGAATTCCCGGCGTTCCGTCGCATCTCAAGAGGAGGCGCTCTCCACTGGAAATTCGAGAGGAATTCCAGGGTCGTGTCACCATTCCCAGAGTCCCCCAGATATCTCTGTCCATTCCAGGGAAACCTGTTTCCCTGCACTGCCTCGACTTTCAAGCCGAGGATCGACTCACACAACGGTGGCACGTGGGACAGACCAGTGGGAAAGCCTCGTGGGAAAGCCTCGAGGGAAGGCTTCGAGGGAAAGCCACAGATCCCTTGATCCACGCGAAGGGAAACGTGACACTGCTTCTACAGCTCGGGAGGAAAGGCCGTGCATGCCCCACTGAGACGAGGACTGACTCCCCTGGGGAGACTCCAGAAGTACCCCAAGATCCATGTCAGCACGGGAGAGGAATCTTAAGGTTCCGGCACCGACTCCACACAAGGTCTTAGGCCCCGCCATCGACGGGAGAGGAATACCGAGAGGCCCCCGAGCAACTCGCATGGGGACTGGCCTTTTCTGAGGCCACCAGAGCGGGTCTCTGAGGTCCCCGACCTAAGTCGAGAGCACCTGCCGCAACTCGAGAAAATCCAGGAGGTTCTCCACTCCGGGCGAGATGAGGCCCATTTCCGCTGAGGCGTCTCGAGGCTAATCACATCTTACCTCTGGAACTTCGAAAGCGTCCTTCACACCCTTGTTGCAACCTAAGAAGTTCCCCGACATACCCGTCTCCACTCGAGAGGAAGCACGAGAGTCCCGCCCACATCCAGAGGAGCCCCGTTTCCGACTCCTAGCTCGAGAGGAGGGATCCTTTCCCTGCGTGGTCGGGAAAGAATTCCCGCATTCCCGTCGCATCTCAAGAGGAGGCGCTCTGCACAGGAAAGGCGAGAGGAACTCCAGGGTCGTGCCACATTCCCAGAGTCCCCAGATGTCTCAGTCCATTCCAGGGAAACCTGTTTTCCCTGCACTGCCTCGACTTTCAAGCCGAGGATCAACTCACACCACGGTGGCACTTGGGACAGCCCTTTGCGAAAGCCTCGTGGGAAAGCCACAGATCCCTTGATATACGCGAAGGGAAGCGTGACACTGCTGCTACAGCTCGGGAGGAAAGCGCAAATGTATGCCCCCACTCGAGACGAGGACTGACTCCCCTGGAGAGACTCCAGAAGTACCCCCAAGATCCATGTCAGCACTGGAGAGAAATCCTCAGGTTCCGGCACCGACTCCACACAAGATCTTTGGCCCCGGCATCGAGGGGAGAGGAATCCCGAGAGGCCCCAGAGCAACTCGCATGGGGACTGGCCTTTCCTGAGGCCACCAGAGCGTGTCCTGAGGTCCCCGTCGTAAGTCGAGAGCACCTGCCGCAACTCGAGAAAATCCAGGAGGTTCTCACCTCCAGGCGAGATGAGGCCCATTTCCGCTGAGGCGTCTCGAGACTAATCACACCTAACCTCTGGAACTTCCAAAGGGTCCTTCACACCCTTGCTGCAACTCAGGAAGATCCCCGACATACCCGTCTCCACTCGAGAGGAAGAACGAGAGTCCCGCCCACATCCAGAGGAGCCCCGTTTCCGCCTCCTAGCTCGAGAGGAGGGATCCTTTCCCTGCGTGGTCGTGAAAGAATTCCCGGCGTCCCGTCGCATCTCAAGAGGAGGTGCTCTCCACAGGAAAGGCGAGAGGAACTCCAGGGTCGTGCAACCATTCCCAGAGTCCCCCAGATGTCTCAGTCCATTCCAGGGAAACCTTTTTTTCCTGCCCTGCCTCGACTTTCAAGCCGAGGATCGACTCACACCACGGTGGCACGTGGGACAGCCCTGTGGATAAGACTCGTGGAAAGCCCTGTGGGAAAGCCTAGTGTGAAAGTCACAGAGGAACTCGAGGGTCGTGCCACCATTCCAGAGTCCGCCAGAAAATTCCTTGTCGGGAATTTTATTGGCCTTCCGCGTAAACCTAGCTATTCAGCCTTTTTCCTCCAGTTAATCTTCTTACTACCCTATAATTTCTTAATCTAATCTTACATTAATAAATACACAAGACTTTCCACGTCAACGCCGTCCCATCCGTCAAATTCCCTGGATGCAGCGTGGCTGGACACCCACTGAGATATCTGGGGGACTCTTGGAATGATGGCACGACACTGGAGTTTCTCTCGCCTTTCCTGTGGAGAGCGCCTCCTCATGAGATGCGACGGGAACACCGGGAATTCTTTCCGGAACATACAGGGAAAGGATACCTGACCGCGAGGTACGAGGCTGAAACGGGGCTCCTCTGGATGTGGTCGGGACTCTTGTTCTTCCTCTCGAGTGGAGAGGGGTATGTCGGGGATCTTCTTGAGTTGCAGCAAGGGTGTGAAGGACCCTTTGGAAGTTCCAGAGGTTAGGTGTGATTAGACTCGAGACACCCTCAGCGGAAATGGGCCTCATCTCGCCTGCAGGGGAGAACCTCCTGGGTTTTCTCGAGTTTCAGCAGGTGCTCTCCAGTTACGACCGGGACTTATGTAACCCGCTCTGGTCCGCTCAGGTAATGCCAGTCGACTTGGAGTTGCTAAGGGGCCTCTCGGGATTCCTCTCCGGTCGATGACGGGGCCTAAGACCTTGTTTGGAATCGGTGCCCGAACCTGAGGTTTCCTCTCCAGTGCTGACATGGATCTTGGGGTACTACTGGAGTCTCCACAGGGTAGTCATCTTCATCTCCAATGGGGGCATGCACGTGCGCTTTTCTCCCGAGCATTAGGAGCACAGTCAATTTTCCCGTTGGGTTGATCAAGGGGTTTCTTGTTTTCCCTCGAGGCTTTCCCACGAGGCTTTCCCACGAGGCTTTCCCACAGGGCTGTCCCACGTGCCACCATCGTGTGAGTCAGTCCTCCCCGTGAACGTCGAGGCAGTGAAGGGTAAACAAGTTCCTCTGGAAAGGACTGAGACATCTGGGGGACTCTTGGAATGGTGGAACGACCCTGGAGTTCCTCTCACCTTTCTTGTGGAGCGTGCCTCCTCTTGAGATGCGACAGGTACGACAGGAATTTTTCCCGGCCAATCAGGGAAAGGATCCCTCATCTTGAGCCAGGAGGGGGAATTGGGGCTCCTCTGGATGTGGGTGGTACCCTGGTGATTCCTATGGAGTGGCGACGGGTCTCTCCTGGAACCTCTTGAGTTGCAGCTAGGGTGTGAAGGACCCTTTGGAAGTTCCAGAGGTTAGGTGTGATTAGCGTCGAGACGCCTCAGCGGAAATGGGCCTCATCTCGCCTGGAGGGGAGAACCTAATGGATTTTCTCTAGTTGCGGCAGGTGCTCTCGACTTACGACGGGGACCTCAGGGACCCGCTCTAGTGGCCTCAGGAAGGGCCAGGAGCCATGCGAGTTCCTCGGGGCCTCTCAGGATTCCTCTCCCTTCGATGCCGGGGCCTAAGACCTTGTGTGGAGTCGGTGCCGGAACCGGAGGATTCCTCTCCAGTGTGGACATGGATCTTGGGGTACTTCTGGAGTCTCCCCAGGGGAGTTAGTCGTCGTCTTGTGTGGGGGCATGAACGTGCGCTTTCCTCCCGAGCTGTAGCAGCAGTGTCACGCTTCCCTTTGCATGGATCAAGGGATCTGTGGCTTTCCCTCGTGGCTTTCCCACGAGGCTTTCCCACAGGGCTGTTTCATGTGCCATCGTGGTGTGAGTCGATCTTCGGCTAGAAATTCGAGGCAGTGCAGGGAAATCAGGTTTCCCTGAAATGGACTGAGACATCTGGGGGACTCTGGGAATGGTGGCACGACCCTGGAGTTCCTCTCGCCTTTCCTGTGGAGAGCGCCTCCTCTTGAGATGCGCCAGGAACGCCAGGAATTCTTTCCTGTCTACGCAGGGAAAGGATCCCTCCTCTCGAGCTAGGAGGCGGAAACGGGGCTCCTCTGGATGTGGGCGGGTCTCTGGTGCTTCCTCTCGTGTGGAGACGGGTATGTCGGTGAACTTCTTGAGTTGCAGCAAGGGTGTGATGGACCCTTTGGAAGTTCCAGAGGTTAGGTGTGATTAGACTCGAGACGCCTCAGCGGAAATGGGCCTCATCTCGCCTGCAGGGGAGAACCTCCTGGATTTTCTCGAGTTTCAGCAGGTGCTCTCCAGTTACGACCGGGACTTATGTAACCCGCTCTGGTCCACTCAGGAAATGCCAGTCGACTTGCGAGTTGCTAAGGGGCCTCTCGGGATTCCTCTCCGGTCGATGACGGGGCCTAAGACCTTGTTTGGAGTCGGTGCCCGAACCTGAGGTTTCCTCTCCAGTGCTAACATGGATCTTGGGGTACTACTGGAGTCTCCACAGGGGAGTCATCTTCGTCTCCAATGGGGGCATGCACGTGCGCTTTTCTCCCGAGCATTAGGAGCAGAGTCAATTTTCCCGTTGGGTTGATCAAGGGGTTTCTTGTTTTCCCTCGAGGCTTTCCCACGAGGCTTTCCCACAGGGCTGTCCCACGTGCCACCATCGTGTGTGTCGGTCCTCCGCGTGAACGTCGAGGCAGTGCAGGGTAAACAAGTTCCTCTGGAAAGGACTGAGACATCTGGGGGACTCTTGGAATGGTGGAACGACCCTGGAGTTCCTCTCACCTTTCTTGTGGAGCGTGCCTCCTCTTGAGATGCGACAGGTACGACAGGAATTCTTTCCCGGCCAATCAGGGAAAGGATCCCTCACATTGAGCTAGGAGGGGGAATTGGGGCTCCTCTGGATGTGGGTGGTACCCTGGTGATTCCTATGTAGTGGCGACGGGTCTCTCGTGGAACTTCTTGAGTTGCAGCTATGGTGTGAAGGACCCTTTGGAAGTTCCAGAGGTTAGGTGTGATTAGCCTCGAGACGTCTCAGTGGAAATGGGCTTCATCTCGCCTGAAGGGGAGAATCTCCTTCATTTTCTCGAGTTGTGGCAGGTGCTCTCGACTTACGACGGGGACCTCAGGGACCCGTTCTGTTGGCCTTAGGAAAGACCAGTTCCCATGTGAGTTGCTAGAGGGCCTCTCGGGATTCCTCACCGGTAGATGCCGGGCCCAAGACCTTGTGTGGAGTGGGGGCCAGAACCTGAGTATTCCTCTCCAGTGCTGACATGTTTTTGGGATACTTCTGAAGTCTCCCAAGGGGAATCAGTCCTCGTCTCGAGTGGGGGCATGCGCATGCCCCTTCCTCCCGAGCTGTAGCAGCAGTGTCATGCTTCCCGTCGCGTGGATCAATGGATCTGTGGCTTTTCCTCTAGGCTTTTCCTAGAGGCTTTCCCACGAGGCTTTCCCACAGGGCTGTCCCCGTGCCACGTGGTGTGAGGCGATCCTCGCATGAAAGTTTAGGCACTCTGTAAAAACAATCCTCTGGAATGGACTGAGACATCTGGGGACGCTTGAAATGGTGGCACGACCATGGAGTTCCTCTCTCCCT
>NW_017194255.1:0-9422 GCF_001704415.2 Capra hircus
CTTTATTAACTATTGCTGTCTAGGATTGTCATACTGTTCTTCAAGGAGCAAGTGTCTTTTTAATCATGGCTTCAGTCACCATCTGCAGTGATTTTGAAGGCACAGAGAAAATTAAAGTCTGTCACCTGTTTCCAAATTGTTTCCCCATCTATTTGCCTACTGAAATGTGGGGGACCAGATGCCATTGATCTTAGTTTCTGGAATGTTGACTTCATCCGCAGCTTTTCCACTTCCTCTTTCACCTTCATCAAGAGTCTCTTTAGTTCCTCCTTAACATCCTCCATAAGGGTGGGTGTCATCTTGCATATCTGAGGTATTGATATTTCTCCCGGCAATCTTGATGTCCACCTTCGTGCTTTCATCCAGCCTGGCAATATTCACAGACGTACTCCAACATATAAGTTCAAATATCACGGTGACAATGTACAGCAACTTGACATACTCCTTACCAATTTTGAACCCAGTCTGTTGTTCCACGTCCCGGTTCTACTTCTTCGTGACCTGCATACAGTGGTTTCTCAGAAAGGCAGGTAAAAGTGGTCTGGTATCCCATCTCTTTAGAATTTTCACAGTTTGTTGTGATGCCAAACAGTTAAAGTCTCTAGCATAATCAATTAAAGCCAGAACATAGATTTTTCTGGAATTCTTCTTGAATTTTTCTATATTCAATGGATGGTGGCAATTTGATCTCTGATCTTCTGCCTTTTTTGAATCAGCTTGTACTCGGACAGCTTCTCGGTCACGTACTATTGAAGTGCGCGCGCTTGGGAAAGAATTGGTGAAAGCACCCCCCCCCTTTATTTATAGATGTGAGATGATATGCCACAAACTGTGTAGGTAGTTTCAACATTCTTTGGCATTGCCTCTTTTTCGGGATTTGGAATGAACAACTGGACCTTTTCCAGTCCTGTGGCCCTCACTGAGTTTTCCAAGGATTTGCTGGCATATTGAGTGCAGCCCAGCACTTTCACAGCATCATCTTTTCAGATCTGAAGTAGCTCAGCTGGAATTCCCTCACCCCACTGCGCTGTGGTTTAGTCACTAAATTGTGTCTACTCTTGCGGGACCCCATTGGACCTGTAACCCCAGGCTCCTTCTGTCCGATGGGGTCTTTCCAGGCAAGAATGCTGGAGTGGATTCGCCATTTCTTCCTTCTTTTCCCAAGGAGATCTTCCTGACCCAGGAATCGAACCCAGGCTTCTGCCATTGCAAGCAGATGTATTTACCACCCGCTCTCCCGAGAGAAGCCACCCCACTAACTTTGTTCATAGTGATGCTTCCTAAGGTGCACTTGACTTTACACTCCAGGATGTCTGTCTCTAGGTGAGTGATCACACCATGGTGGTTATCTGGGTCATTAGGATCTTTTTCGTATAATTCTTCTCCTTGACTTACAGAATGAGAAATATGTGGTCTTTTATCTCTTATCTGGGCAGGGCCCAGCCTCCTCCATCATCTTGCTTTTATGGAGTTTCTGTCCATGGGGAGAAACTGTTCAGCCTGGGGCCCATCTGTCTCCTGCCTCAGTCTGTCTAAGAGTGAAACACTGAAAAACTTAGTTTAGTGGAAATTGTACACTGATTGGACTTGACAAAGAGGGGGCCTCAGTGTTTCATTGGAGATCCCCATATGTTCACGTCTGTAACTAAGCAAATACTAAACATGTCAGTGTTTCTCAGGCATCATTCTCTTATCTGGGAACTAAGTGAGCAACTGCTGATGTTCTCAGAGCCTAGTAGGAGACAGATTGGGAAGATATCATTATCTGGGATGTCATAACTCTGAGTTAATTCCTCCATTTTAGTATTATACTACTTCCCTCAGCTATGGTTATTTTTTAGGCTTTTGCCACTCAAGCTTCAAAAGTACTTGGTGCTGCCAACTTCTGAGCATTCCTGGGATTCTGCAGCTCAGATTGGCTTTTTTGTTGACAATGCTACCTGATTCTGAATCCTTGTAAATACTCAAATTTTAGGTTTATGCTAAGTCGTTTACCACTTAGCCATCCACTTCCCAGCTTTTAAAATTTTATGGTCATCTCTCGGTTGCTGTCATCTACTCTCATTCTTTCTGGCCTTATGGCCATCCTTAAAAATCCTTTTTTTCTCTTGTGGTTAATTAGAAATCTTCAACAGTCTTTTTGTTTTGTTTCTAAAACTGAAATGAGTGGTCAGGAGAAACTCTTACGTAGCTTGAGGTTGTTCAGGTTCTCAGGGTTAGTCTTCCCCCACGCATTTGCCTACTGGAGATCAAGGAAGCCCCATTTGCTCTCATAAACGTTCTTCCTCCTTTGCTTTGTTGATCTTCCTCAGATATGTGGCCCATTATACCCATTTGAATTACCTATTCCCCTATTACGTCAAGTCTAGTTCCTTTATTCTTGAGAAGATTAGAATCTTACACATGATCAAGGTGGAAATGAATCAATTTCTACTCTATTTATAGAAATGTAGTGACACGTCTCCCAAGGTGGGTGTTGCAACATTTTCTGTAACCATGGATACTCTGCAATTATTCCTGAACCATACTCATTATTTATCTGTATCTGAATTTTAACAAACAGGATTCTTGCTGCTAACTCAGATTTTCCTGTGAAAATATAGTCTCATTATTATCCTGTTCCTATGAGTCAGGCTCTATCTTTCAAGTTCAAATTTAGTCATAGACTTTGAGAGGACTGAGTCAATCTCTCTTCTAGGATAATGGTTGAAATTTCATCATGAGAATAATAGTGGTAAAAATAATGATGATCATAGTGCAATAAAAATCAAATAGTCTAACAAGCTTATTTGTTTTTTAAAATAATGCTAATGTAAGCAAGTATTATTAATCCCCACTTTAAGTTTTTTTTTTTAATTTTACATTTGAAAATGGTAAATATTATGGCATGTGAACTATATCTTAACATAAAAAATTGATGAAAAAGGTATTTACAGAAAATCAGCATGAGAGGCCAGACTTTATAGTTTAATAAGATGAAAACAAGAAAATTGCAATTTTGAGTTGGCTATGTGCTCTTCCTGGCTTGCTGCAGTCCATGGGGTCGCAGAGTCAGACAAGACTTAGTGACTGAACAACAACATGAGCATGAGGTCTCAGTTGAGTTGACAGACTGAAATGACTGCTTAAGAAAGTACACCATCTTGAGCTTTGTTAAAATTTCCTGAGAACATGTTGACAATTAGGTCAAGCATTTCTAAGATCATCAGAAGAACAATATAAATGACCGTTCTCATTTTACAAAAATGGAACCTGAAGTTGACTGACTTGCCTGTGGGGCCCCAGCTCGAAAGGGGAGGGCCTGGCTTCCAGAGCCTATGTACTGACCACTGCACCATACTTATGTTAAGGTAAAAGTCCACATCAAGGGAGGTGATGGGTTGACAGTGAACTATACTAATTATACTTCATCTTGGCTGCAGTGACCACTTCTGGAAATCACACTGATGATTTTAGATTGTGTCCGTAGGCACTTTGATGCTTAGTTCAGTTCAGTCACTCAGTTGTGTCTGACTCTTTGCGACCCCATGGACTGCCAGATTTCCCTATCCATCATCAACTCTCAGAGCCTGCTCAAACTCATGTCCATCGGGTCAGTGACACCATCCAACGATCTCATCCTCTGTTGTCCCCTTCTTCTCCTGCCTTCAATCTTTCCCCCCATCAGGGTCTTTTCCAGTGAGTCAGTTCTTCGAATCAGGTGGCCAAAGTACTGGAGTTTCAGCTTCAGCATCAGTCCTTCCGATGAACACCCAGGACTGATTTCTTTTAGGATGGACTGGTTGGATCTCCTTGCAGTGCAAGGGACTCTCAAGAGTCTTCTCCAACACCACAGTTCAAAAGCATCAATTCTTCGGTGCTCAGCTTTCTTTATAGTCCAACTCTCACATCCATACATACTGTTGGAAAAACCATAGCTTTGACTAGATGGACTTTTGTTGGCAAAGTAATGTCTCTGCTTTTTAATGTGCTGTCTAGGTTGGTCATAGCTTTTCTTCCGAGGAGCAAGCGTCTTTTAATTTCATAGCTGCAGTCACAAGCTGCAGAAAAATAGTCTGTCACTGTTTCCATTGTTTCCCCATCTATTTGCCATGAAGTGATGGGACCAGATGCCATGATCTTAGTTTTCTGAATGTTGAGCTTTAAGCCAGCTTTTTCACTCTCCTTTTTCATTTTCAACAAGAGACTCTTTAGTTCTTTTTCTCTTTCTGCCATAAGGGTGGTATCATCTGCGTAACTGAGGTTATTGATATTTCTCCCGGCAATCTTGATTTCAGCTTGTGCTTCAGCCAGCCTGGCATTTTTGCATGATGTAGTCTGCATGTAAGTGAAATAAGCAGGGTGACAGTATACAGCCTTGATGCACTCCTTTCCTGATTTGGAACCAATCTGTTGTTCCATGTCCAGTTCTAATTGTTGCTTCCTGACCTGTATATAGGTTTCTCAAGAGGCAGGTCAGGTGGTCTGTTATTCCCATCTCTTGAAGAATTTTCCACAGTTTGTGGTGATCTACACAGTCAAAGGCTTTGGCGTAGTCAGTAAAGCAGAAGTAGATGTTTTTCTGGAACTCTCTTGCCTTTTTGATAATCCAACAGATGTTGGCAATTTGCTCTCTAGTTCCTCTGCCTTTTGTAAATCCAGCTTGTGTATCTGAAAGTTCACAGTTCACATACTGTTGAAGCCTGGCTTAGCAACTGACTTTGATGCTACTCCCTTCAAAAAGTGAGGCCAAACTTCCCTTCTTGAGTGAATACCTACTTTTTAGATGAAGAGACAGATTTCCATTTACCAGGCAAGATCCCACCACTAATAAATGACTGAGGTTCATAATTTTGCTGTCATCAAACAGTTGTTGAATGTTTACCGTGTCTCAGGCATTGAGGATGCTGAGATGAACTGCTGATCTCAGGTTGCCCACAGAATGGTAAACAAATGCATAAATGAACAAGTAAACAAGCACTTGGGAATATGCACTGGGGCTGAACCAGAGATCAACACTGGGCTGGAAGAAGCACAAGCTGAAATCAAGATTGCCGGGAAAAATATCAATAACCTCACATGCAGATGACACCACCCTTATGGCAGAAAGTGAAAAAGAACTAAAGAGTCTCTTGATGAAAGTGAAAGAGGAGAGTGAAAAAGTTGGCTTAAAGCTCAACATTCAGAAAATGAAGATCATAGCATCTGGTCCCATCACTTCATGGCAAATAGATGCGGAAACAGTGGAAATAGTGGCTGACTTTATGTTGCTGGTCTCCAAAATCACTGCAGATGGTGGTTTCAGCCATAAAATTAAAAGATGCTTGCTCCTTGGAAGGAAAGTTCTGACCAACCTAGACAGCACATTGAAAAGCAGACACATTACTTTGCCAACAAAGGTCTCTCTAGTCAAGGCTATGGTTTTTCCAGTAGTCATGTATGGATGTGAGAGTTGGACTATAAAGAAAGCTGAGCACTGAAGAATTGATGCTTTTGAACTGTGGTGTTGGAGAAGACTCTTGAGAGTCCCTTGGACGGCAAGGAGATCCAACCAGTCCATTCTAAAGGAGATCAGTCCTGGGTGTTCATTGGAGGGACTGATGTTGAAGCTGAAACTCCAATACTTTGGCCACCTGATGCGGAGAGCTGACTCATTTGAAAAGACCCTGATGCTGGGAAAGATTGAGGGCAAGAGGAGAAGGGGATGACAGAGGATGAGATGGCTGGATGGCATCACTGACACAATGAACATGGGTTTGGCTATACTCCGGGAGTTGGTGATGGACAGGGAGGCCGACGTGCTGTGGTTCATGGGGTCGCAAAGAGTCGGACATGGCTGAGCAAATGAACTGAACTGACTGAGGGTAGGGATGGGGATGAGAAAGACATAAAACAAATCCCCAAATTGGATGCTGATTTCCATATGCCATATGGAAGGATCAGAGAGGAAAAGGTTTGCGATTGTATTGGTTAGGTCATAATAATAAGAGGGTAGTTAGGAAAGTACCTGACATGGGCTTCACTAGTGTTATCTAGTCGGATATACCATTTGGAAGAATATTTGCCAAAAGCATCCATCAGCGTGCCAATAGCTTTACACTCTTCAGGACTGTTTTCAAAGTATATATATCCTCGGATGATCTGTATAGAATATGTAACACATACAACCAATTTAATGAATATTCTATATGATGTACTTAAACTGATTGACCACTCAGTAGTTCACTTAATTTCACACTTTATTTCCTCATTTGTAATATAGTACACCATGTGCATTTTAAGTATAAAAACAAAAAAAAATACTTTAAACTTCTGAATGTATAGTAAACTACATATTTCTCTTGAATATTTTCTTTCCTCTGGTGGTGTAGCATTCTGAGTTAGCCATACTCCATTTGTATTGATCCATTTGACTGTACCTAAACCCATCCTATCACTAAATTTCAAATAACCAAAATTCATCTCTGAAAAATATTCCAGAATGTCTTTCTGATGCTAGTAGGAAGATTTACCTTATTCATGTTGTTAAAATACATATTAAAGTCACTGGTTTTTAAATCTAGCTCTCTTTCTTCCTTTTACTAATCTCACCTTTCTATAGAATATATGCATAACATTCAGTATGTTAATTTAGTGTTGTATTAAAAAAATAAAGTCTCCAAAATGCTTAGGTTCATTTAAAAAATTAGTATAAAACTACAAGCTTGGGAAGGTATTCCCCAAGTTCTTCCAGATGCAGAACCATATTGAGTTTAATTTCCATATGGTATTATAATTTCTCTGGAGTGAGTCAGGGTGCCATGAAAGCTGTGACAATAGTTCAAGGAGTGATGGGATAGTTCTGTTGTTTGAGGGAGTAGAAGGGAGCAATGTTTATTGGGGAGTCCTTCCATTGGGGATAGGAGATATTTGACCAATACTTCCAAATATTAATGGGAAAAAGAGGTGTGAAATTTAAATTTGGCACCAGAAATTCTCAAAAACCAACCTCTAAGCTGGGATAGATCTTTGTGTGTCTCTAAACAAGGGCAGGCCTCTGGTTCTGTCCCACTTGGGAGTTTGTATCTAGTTCCAACTCTATCTGCCACAAAGAAGCATTGCTCAGATGCGTGTTCTGCGGTTCCTTGTTAGAGACATATCATTGACCTTCACTGATAATTGCATCCAGAAAGCGTCTGGCTTTTCCATCAAAGAATAAAAGAAATTTTCCTGTTCTTAATTATCTTGTGTTATACCTTTAAAAATCTTTTACTTTGGAAGATGCTTGCCTTACAAATCACTGGCTAATGTGAAATTCATAAGAACTTTGTTATGATAGAAAAATATTAAATTGGACAAAAGCATTCAGAATAGCTCCTTCTTTCTCACTGGTATTTTCATGGTAGAGGATATACATTTTTTTTCCTCCTCCAAGAAAAATGTGTGGTAATTTTACCTCAGAAGCCTACATTCTAATTGTATTAAACAGACTATCTCTCTAGCATTGTCATTCCATTAGAGAATTTGCAATAAATCTTAATGATACATGCAAATACACCAATCTAATGGTCCATTACAAAAGAAATGACTGACTGTTACCATTTGTTTCTAGCAATTTATATGATTTCTCACCTCCTGCTGGTAAAAAGTTCCAGAAGGCAGGGAACTCAATTTTTTTTTTTTAATAGCAAGGCAGATCAGAGGTAATGGGAAGATTAAGAAAAATTATTGCTGTTTCCTTATATCTGCATTAAAATTTTTATAAACTTTCATAACCTGGCATAATTTTGAGCTTTTTGATTTGAAAACCACCTAAAAGTAGTTACCTGTAGTAGATTTTTATCTTTTGTTTACCTTGCTTTGACACTTTTTGTTTGTTTGTTTTTAGGC
Source organism: Capra hircus (assembly GCF_001704415.2). Lineage (NCBI taxonomy): Eukaryota > Metazoa > Chordata > Mammalia > Artiodactyla > Bovidae > Capra > Capra hircus. The sequence goes on from NW_017194255.1 coordinate 7,849, forward strand.
TACATCCCATTTATTTCATATAATAAAAGACACTGGGTGGTCTCCAGTAATGAATCCCACAGGTCTAATGAATCCCACAGAAGTTTTGTATTCTTCTCACAGGAAGTTTCTCTGTAAGAGAAAGTTGTTTGTTTGTTTTTTTTAAATTGAAGTATAGTTGATTTACAGTGTTTGGTGTATATATCAAAGTGAATCAGATATATATATATATGTGTATATATAAATCTGAATCAGAAAAACATCTACCTCTGTTTCATCAACTATGCTCAAGCCTTTGTATGGATTATAACAAACTGTGGAAAACTCTTAAAGAGATGGGAATACCAGATATCATTCCTGTCTCCTGAGAAACCTGTATGCAGCTCAAGAAGCAACAGTTAAGTTAGAACCCTGTATGGAACAACTCATTGGTTCAGGATTGAGAAAGGAGTATGACAGTGTTGTCTGTTGTCACCCTGTTTACTTAACCTATATGCTGAGTACATCATGAGAAATGCCAGGCTGGATGAGTTACAAGCTGGAATCAAGATAGGTGAGAGAAACATCAACAACCTCAGATATGTGGATGATACCACTCTAATGGCAGAAAGCGAAGAGGAACTAAAGAACCTCTTGATGAGGGTGAAGGAGGAGAGTAAAAAAACTGGCTTAAAACTAAATATTAAAAAAACTAAGATCACGGGATCCAGCCCCATTACTTCATGGCAAATAGAAGAGGAAAAGGTGGAAGAGGTGACAGATTTCCTCTTCTTGGGCTTTGAAATGGCTGAATGCAGCCATGAAATCAGAAGATGATTACTTTTTGGAAGGAAAGCTTTGACAAACCTAGACAGTGTGTTGAAAAGCAGAGACATTACTCTGCCTACAAAGATCCATATAGTCAAGGCTATGGTCTTCCCAGTGGTCATGTACTCTTGTTGTGAGAGCTGGACTGTAAAGAAGGCAGAGTGCCAAAGAATTGATGCCTTCGAACTCTGGTGCTGGAGAAGACTCCTGAGAGTCCCTTGGACAGCAAGGAGATCAAACCAGTCAATCTTAAAGGAAATCAACCCTGAATACTTATTGGAAGGGCTGATGCTGAAGCTGAAGCTCCAGTATTTTGGTCACCTGGTGTGAACAGCTGACTCATTGGAAAAGTCCCTGATGCTGGTAAAGATTGAGGGCAGGAGAAGAGGGCGTTAGAGGATGAGATGGCTGGATGGCATCACTAATGCAATGGACATGAACTTGGGCAAAGTTTGGGAGATGGTGAAGGATAGGGAGGCCTGGCATGCTGCAGTCTGTGGGGTTGCAAAAAGTTGGACACAACTGGGCGACTGAACAATAGTATATATATGTGTGTGTGTTCTTTTTCAGATTTGTTTCTATTATAGGGTATTACAAGATATTCAGTATAGTTCTCTGTATTATACAGTAAGTCCTTGTTTATCTACTTTATATATAGTAGTCTGTATCTGTTAATCACAAATTCCCAATTTATCTTAGTAACCATAAGTTTGTTTTCTATGCTGTGAGTTTCTTTCTGTTTTGCAAATAAGTTCATTTGTATCATTTGTTTTAGATCCACATAAAGT
>NW_017194256.1:0-9422 GCF_001704415.2 Capra hircus
GTGGTGCTCATCTTACGACCGGTCAGGGACCTGCTCTGGTGACCTCAGGAAAGACCCGTCCCCATGCGAATTGCTCGGGGGCCTCTCAGGATTCCTCTCCCGTCGATGCCAGGGCCTAAGACATTGTGTGGAGATGGTGCGGGAACCTCAGGATTCCTCTCAGTGCTGACAAGGATCTTGAGGGACTTCTGGAGTCTCCCCAGGGAAGTCAGTCCTCGTCTCCAGTGGTGGCATGCACGTGCGCTTTCCTCCCGAGCTGTAGCAGCAGTGTCAGCTTCCCTTGGCGTGGATCAAGGGATCTGTGGCTTTCCCTCGAGGATTTCCCACTAGGTTTTCCCACGGCTTTTCCACAAGGCTGTCCCACGTGCCACCATGGTGTGAGTCAATCCTCGGCTTGAAAGTCGAGGCAGTGCCGGGAAAACAGGTTTCCTGGAATGGACTGAGATATCTGGGGGACTCTGGAATGGTTGCACGACCCTGGAGCTCCTCTCGCCTTTCCTGTGGAGAGCGCCTCCTCTGGAGATGCGACGGGAACCCAGGAATTCTTTCCCGACACACAGAGAAAGGATACCTCGTCTCGAGCTATGAGGGAGAAATGGGGCTCCTCTGGATGTGGGCGGGACTCTCTTGCTTCCTCTCGAGTGGAGACGGGTATGTCGGGGAACTTCTTGAGTTGCAGCAAGGGTGTGAAGGACCCTTTGGAAGTTCCAGAGGTTACGTGTGATTAGCTTCGAGACGCCTCAGCGGAAATGGGCCTCATCTAACCTGGAGGGGAGAATATCCTGGATTTTCTCGAGTTTCGCCAGGTGCTCTCGACTTACGACGGGGACCTCAGTGATCCGCTCTGGTGGCCTCAGGAAAGGCCAGTCCCCATGCAAGTTGCTCTGGGGCCTCTCGGGATTCCTCTCCGTCGAAGCCGGGGGCCTAAGTCGTTGTGTGGAGTCGGTGCCGGAACCTGAGGAATCCTCTCAGTGCTGACATGGTTCTTGGGGTACTTCTGGAGTCTCCCCAGTGGAGTCAGTACTCGTCTCGAGTGGGGGCATGCACGTGCCCTTTCCTCCCGACCTCTAGCAGCAGTGATACGCTTCCCTTCGCGTGGATCAAGGGATCAGTGCCTTTCCCCTAGAGGCTTTCCCACGAGCCTTTCCCACGAGGCTTTCCCACGGGCCTTTCTCACAGCGCTGTCCACGTGCCACAGTGGTGAGAGTCGATCCTCGCTTGAAAGTCGAGGCAAAGCATGGAAACAGGTTTCCTGGAATGGACAGAGACATCTGGCTGACTCTGGGAATGTTGGCACTAACCTGGATTTCCTCTCGCCTTTCCTGTGGAGATCGCCTCCTCTTGAGATGCGACAGGAACGCCGGGAATTCTTTCCCGACCACGCAGGAAAAGGATCCCTCCTCTCGATCTAGGAGGCGGAAACGGGGGCTCCTCTAGATGTGAGTGGGACTCTCGTGCTTCCTCTCCACTGGAGACGGGTATGTCGGGGAGCTTCTTGAGTTGCAGCAAGGATGTGAAGGACCCTTTGGAAGTTCCACAGGTTAGGTGTGATTAGCCTGGATATGGCCAGCAGAAATGGGCCTCATCTCGCCTGGAGGGAAGAACCACCTGGATTTTCTCCAGTTGAGGCAGGTGCTCAAACTTATGACCGGGACACATCAGGGACCCGCTCTGGTGGCCTCAGGAAAGGCCAGTCCCCTTTCGAGTTGCTCGGGGCCTCTCGGGATTCCTCTCCCGTCGATGCCGGGGGCTAAGACCTTGTGTGGAGATGGTGCCAGAACCTGAGGATTCCTCTCCAGTGCTGACAATGGATCTTGGGATACTTCTGGAGTCTCCCCAGGGGAGTCAGTCCTTTTCTCGAGTGGGGGACATGCACGTGCGCTTTCCTCTCGAGATGTAGCAGCAGTGTCATGCTTCCCTTCGCGTGTGATCAATGGATCTGTGGCTTTCCCTCGAGGCTTTTCCCAAGAGGATTTCCCACGAGGCTTACCCACAGGGCTATCCCACGTGCCACCGTGGTTTGAGTCGATCCTCGCCGTGAAATTCGAGGCAGTGCAGGGAAAACAGTTTCCTCTGGAATGGACTGAGACATCTGGGTGACTCTGTGAATGGTGGCTCGACCCTGGAGTTCCTCTCGCCTTTCCTGTGGAGAGCGCTTCCCCTTGAAATGCGAGCGGAATGGCGGGTATTATTTCCTGACCAAGCAGGGAAAGGATCCCTCATCTCGAGCTTCGATACCAAAACGGCGTCTCCTCTGGATGTGGGCGGGACCCTCGTGCTTCCTCTCGAGTGGCGACGGGTATATCGGGGAACTTCTTGAGTTGCAGCAAGGACCCTTTTGAATTTCCAGAATTTAGGTGTGATGAGCCTCCAGACGCCTCAGAGGAAATGGGCCTTATCTCGCCTGGAGGGGAGAACCTCCTGGATTTTCCAGAGTTGGGCAGGGTCTCTCGAGTTACGACAGGGACCTCAGGGACCCGCTCTGGTGGCCTCAGGAAAGGCCAGTGCCCATGGGAGTTGCAAGGGCGCCTTTCGGGATTCCTCTCCGGTCGATGTCGGGGCCTAAGACCTTTTGTGGAGTCGGGCTGGAACCGGAGGATTCCTCTTCAGTGCTGACATGGATCTTGGCTTACTTCTGGAGTTTCCCCTGGGGAGTCTGTGCTCATCTCATGTGGGGCATGCACGTGAGCTCTCCTCAGGAACTGTAGCAGCAGTGTCACACTTCCCGTCGCGTGGATCAAGGGATCTCTGGCTTTCCCTCGAGGCTTTCCAACGAGGCTTTCCCACAGGGCTGACCACGTTCCATGGTGTAGTGAGTGGATCCTCGGCGTGAAAGTAGAGTCAGTGCAGGGAAAGCAAGTTCCTCTGGAATGGACTGACATCTGGGGGTCCCTTGGAATTGTGGCACGACACCTGGGGTTTCTCTCGCTTTTCCTGTTGAGAGCGCCTCCTCTTGAGATGCGGCGGGAATGGCGGGAATCCTTTCCCGATGAAGCAGTGAAAGGATCCCACCTCTCGAGCTAGGAGGCGTAACGGGGCTCCTCTGGATGTGGGCGGGACGCTCGTGCTTCCTCTCGAGTGAGACGGGTATATCCGGGAACTTGTTGAGTTGCAGCAAGGGTGTGAAGGACCTTTGGAAGTTCCAGAGGTAGGTGTGATTAGCCTCGAGACGCCTCAGCAGAAAGGAGCCTCACCTCGCTGGAGGGGAGAACCTCCTGGATTTTCTTGAGTTGGTGCAGATGTTCTCGCGTTACAAACGGGGGACCCAGTTACCCCGCTCTGGTGGCCTCAGGAAAGGTCAATCCCCATGCGAGTTGCTCGGGGCCTCTCGGGATTCCTCTCCTGACGATGCCGGGGCCTAAGGCCTTGTGTGGAGTCGGTGCCGGGAACCTGAGGATTCTCTCCAGTGCTGACATGGATCTTGGGGTTCTTCTGGAGTCTCCCCAGGGGAGTCAGTCCTCGTCTCGAGTGGGGGCATGCACGTGCGCTTTCCTCCCGAGTGTAGCAGCAGTGTCACGCTTCCCTTCGCGTGGATCAAGGGATCTGTGCTTTCCCTCGAGGCTTTCCCACGAGGCTTTCCGACGAGGCTTTCCCAAAGGGCTGTCCCACGTGCCACCGTGGTGTGATTCAATCCTCGGCTTGAAAGTCGAGGCAGTGCAGGGAAAACAGGTTTCCCTGGAATGGACTGAGACATCTGCGGGACTCTGGGAATGGTGGCATGACCCTGGAATCCTCTCGGCTTTCCTGTGGAGAGCGCCTCCTCTTGAGATGCGACGGAAACACCCGGGAATTCTTTCCCGACGACGCAGGAAAAGGATCCCCTCTTCTCCAGCTAGGAGGCGAAAACGGGGCTGCTCTTGATTGGCGGGACTCTCGTGCTTCCTCTTGAGTGGAGACGGGTATGTCTGGGAACTTCTTGAGTTGTAGCAAGGGTGTGAAGGCCCTTTGTAAGTTCCAGAGGTTAGGTGTGATTAGCCTGGGGACGCCCGCAGAGGAAATGGGCTTCATCTCGCCTGAGGGCAGAACCTCCTGCATTTTCTCTAGTTGGTGCAGGTGTTCTCCGTTATGACGCGGACCTCAGGGACCCCCTCTGGTGGCCTCAGGAAAGGCCAGTCCCCATGCAAGTTGCACGCGACCTCTCGGATTCCTCCCGTCGGTGCCGGGGCCTAAGAAATTGTGTGGAGTCGGTGCCGGAACCTGAGGATCCCTCTCCAGGGCTGACATGGATCTTGGGGTACTTCTGTAGTCTCCCCAGGGGAGTCAGTCCTGGTCTCGAGTGTGGGCATGCAAGTCCGCTTTCCTCCCGAGCTGTAGCAGCAGTGTCACGCTTCCCTTCGCGTGGATCAAGGGTTCTGTGGCTTTCCCTCGAGGCTTTCCCACGAGACTTTCCCACGAGGCTTTCCCACTGGGCTGTCCCACGTGCCACCGACGTGTGAGTCGACCCTCGCTTAAAAGTCGAGGCAGTGCAGGGAAAACAGGTTTCCCTGGAATGGACTGAGACATCTGGTGGACTCTGGAATGGTGGCACGACCCGGGAGTTCCTCTTGCCTTTCCGGTGGAGAGCGCCTCTCTTGAGATGCGACGGGAACGCCGGGAATTCTTTCCCGACCACGCAGGGAAAGATCCCTCCTCTCGAACTATGAGACGGAAACGGGGCTCCTCTGGATGTGGGCGGGACTGTCGTGCTTCCTCTCGAGTGGAGACGGGTATGTCGGGCAACTTCTTGAGTTGCAGCAAGGGTGTGAAGGACCCTTTGAAATTCAAGAAGTTAGGTGTGATTAGCGTCGAATCGCCTCAGCAGAAATGGGCTAATCTCGCCTGGAAGGGAGAACCTCCTGGATTTTCTCGAGTTGCGGCTGGTGCTCTCGACTAACGACGGGGACCTCAGGGACCCGCTCTGGTGGCCTCAGGAAAGGCCAGTACCCATGCGAGTTGCTTGGGGCCTCTCGGGATTCCTCTCCCTTCGATGCCGGGCCTTTAGACCTTGTTTGGAGTCGGTGCCGGAACCTGAGGATTCCTCTCCAGTGCTGACATGGATCCTGGGGTACTTCTGGAGTCTCCACAGGGGAGTCAGTCCACGTCTCGAGTGGGGCATGCACGTGCGCTTTCCTCCGAGCTGTAGCAGCATTGTCACCTTCCTTTGCGTGGATCAAGGGATCTGTGGCTTTTCCTCGACGCTTTCCCACGAGGCTTTCCACGAGGCTTCCCACAGGGCTGTCCCACGTGCCACCATGGTGTGAGTGGATCCTCGGCTTGAAAGTCGAGGCAGTGCAGGGAAAACAGGTTTCCCTGGAATGGACTGAGACATCTGGGGGGACTCTGGAATGGTGGCACGACCTGGAGTTCCTCTCGCCTTTCCTGTGGACAGCGCCTCCTCTTGAGATGCGACGGGAACGCCGGGAATTCTTTCCCGGACCACGCAGAAAAGGATCCCTCTCTCGAACTTGGAGGCGGAAAAGGGGCTCCTCTGGATGTGGCCGGGACTCTCGTGCTTCCTCTCGAGTGGAGACTGGTATGTTGTGGAACTTCTTGAGTTGCAGCAAGGGTGTGAAGGATCCTTTGGAATTCCAGAGGTTAGGTGTGTTTAGAGTCCGAGACGCCTTAGCGGAAAATGGGCCTCATCTCTCTGGATGGGAGAATCTCCTGGATTTTTTCGAGTTGCGGTACTTGCTTTCGCCTTACGACGGGGAGCACTGGGACCCGCTCTGGTGGCCTCAGGAAAGGCCAGTCCCCATGCGAGTTTGCTCGGGGGCCTCTCGGGATTCCTCTCCCGTCGATGCCAGGCCTAAGACCTTGTGTGGAGTCGGTGCCTGCCGGGGTCCAGCCCCAGTGGATCCAGGTAATTTTGAAGGGTGGACGGCGTTGGCTTGGAAAGACTTGTTTGTTTATTAATGTAAGATTAGATTAAGAAACTATAGTGTAGTAAGAAGATTAAGTGGAGGAAGAGGCTGAATAGCTTGGTTTACGTGGAAGGCCAATAAAATTCCAGACAAGGAATTTGCACCATCTACGTTGGCCACCGGCGCCGCTTGAATATCTAAGGGTGCCTCGCCTTAAGCTCCCTTTCGTGCGGGTCTTAACAGCCGGGGCAAGTAAGTAGACCTGGCGAGCCTCCGCGCCCCAGATGGAGATTCAGCCTGAAGTTAAAGTAAAGAGCAGAGAGAGGGAAGGGGAGAGAAGAAGAGAGAGAGAGAGACATGGGGGGGAGCCAGAGTCCAAGAAACCAGGCCGAGAGACTAGTTCGAGAAACTGGCCCCCATCCTTTATTGTTCAGAAGGCCTTTTATACTTTTGATAAAACACGGAGATCATTGGGTAACACAAAATTATGTAGCGTTCGCAACCCAGATTCTTTCCCGTATATCATTTTGTATACAAAAGGTCTCAGGTGATTTACATTATCTTTTGGCCAAGAGGCTTGTTAACACTTTTTGGCTCTCTTCCTTAATGAATGATAATTTTGTTTCCCCTGAAGTGTTTTTTTTTTTTTTTTAATCTGCATCTCCTTAAAGCATTAAAGTTACATCTCTATAGAACAAAGGTGCAGTGGGATATAACAAAGAAGGTACTTAACTCAAAGATCTAATGTTGCTAATACCAGGTCTACTACTTGTTTTTCTATATACCAACTATATCTAAAAATAAAGGATATGAAAATTTGGCAGCAAGCATTGACCCAAAAAATGAAACCTTTAATCAGTCCTATTCTAAAGATTTTGACTCCTCGGAAGCTCCTACATTCCTAGGATGTTTTAAGCTTCCTGTGCCTCCTGCCTCAGGAGGCTTCAAACAATCACATGCGCAGCTGTACGAGTCTGCAGGCAGGCTAGAAAGCCATCGGAGGGGTTTTTGGATTGAAACACTCTTTCAAATGCAGAAGACTAAAGCCCTGATTTGACTTTTTCCAGAAAATGTCAGAAGAGTGGAAAAGCAGAGCACAAAAGCCGGCAGATTTTTGTTGGGGTACGTGCTTAGGAATTTGCAGAGGGATCCCTGAAGTCTGAGCACGCCTTGCGTATGTCAGCTTCCTTCCTCATGACCTTGTCACGGGCGGGATTCCTCACACTGGCTCCAGCATCTCACCCTGTTTTATTTTAAATAATTAATTATTTATGTTTAAAATCAGGTGCAGTTCTGTCGCGAGATTCCGAATGCTCTGCCGAAGAATCTAGACAATACAGGGAAGAATGATTACGAGGAGGCAAGATTATAAAGAGTAGACAGAATAGTCTTTCCAGAAATGAAGTTAGAGAAAGTGTGGAAAAGTCATTGGCTTCTCCTGAGGTGGTAAAATCTAATCGGGAGTGTTCCAAGGTCTGAATCTGGTTATGCAGTTTCCCTAAGTCTAAACTAATATCTGAGCTGTTCCAAAACACCTAAAACTTGATTTTTTAACATATTGGGCATTTACACTTGTTGAGTCAATGACCGCTGCCATAGTAACAATAACAGTTATTGTAACACAGCAAGAACATAATTATCATATCAATAAGTTGTTACAGTTACAGGACATCTTTAAAACCACAAAAGAGCAGACATTACTTTGAGGAGTTTAAACAAGATGAAAACATCCATGGTTGACAAGTCGCTACATTAGGTACGTTAAGTTTTCTGGAATCATTGGTGAAAAGAAGAACATAAGGAGAGGATAGACAAGCCAAAAGAGTAAATAGAGTCATTTTCTGGTTGGAGTTTGCGCTGCAGCAGCTGTTAGTCCCGCCGGGATCTAATGTTTCTTTTGCCTCTTCTGCCGGTGGGAGCAGCGGCCTTCACCCCGCCCTCTGACACTGGCGCTGTAACGGGCTGCGAGTGCGGTGCACTGGGTTCCGTCAGTCAGGCTGGCCCCGCCCGCAGCTTTTGGTGCACGGCTGTTTCCCGCGGCGGTGGCGGCAGAGAAGTTTCCCTTTTTCTTTTGTGGCGAATCAGTCTGTCCGGGATCCAAATTGACGAATCTGCACCCTGTGGAAAAAATATAAACACTTCCTCAACCCGCAGCAAATTCTGGGTCGGGATCTTTTTGTTATCTGGAGATCTTTTTGCTTTACCAATGGTTTTTATTTTACTGTTCCAAACGAATCAGCATTTAACTTATTACAAAGAGAACATGTTGTAAAATCTGATGGGGGAAAACTATACTTAATTTCTCCTTTTTTAATTTTTGAATTAACAAAGCACGTGAGGGTAAATGATGCAAGATCTGATCACAAGAATTTCCTATAGCAATCTGCCAATCATCAAACATTTGAAAAGCATCAAGTTGTTTTTTGTTATATGGAATTACAATTTTTGATGGCTCTTTACTGAACAATTTAATAAATCAGTATGCTTGAATTAATCTTTTAAATTAATATGGCAGTAATTTTTTCTTAGGCAGAGGCCATTGTTCCACCAAGTTGGGATAAGATAAAACTATTTTTTTGGGGGTCATTAGATGGAACCAATGGGCCTTCTTGTCACAAGCATCCTGTAGGTATACATTTTGTGGCAAGAATAATTTAATCTCCTTTTTTGGCAATATTAATCTTAATTAACTGATCATTTAAAGCCTCATTCACTTTAACGAAAGCCAACTGTGTCACACTAGTCAACTTTTTCTTAGAACTGGGATTAGGATTGTTATTTTTCAGCAATCAAACAAAAGGCTTTAAATCTACAAAAGTCAGTTTTAAATGTGGGCATATCCAATTAATATCAACTAATAATTTTTGGAAATCATTTAAAGTTAGTAAACAATCTCTCAGCAGCTTTAAAAGGACATTATCAGTTTTAAAACTTTTGGCAGACCCAAATATAAGAAGCAAGAAAAGCTTTTTTAATGATCTTTTTATAACCCAAATCTGGTCTATAGCCTTTTAGATGACAAGTAGCCATTTAATCTTTGCTTGAATACTTCCAGCAACGGGGAGCTCACTATTCACCAAGGTTTTAAACTCTCTCTCACCTCTTACTCTATAGCATTTTTATCCTGCATACCACCTTTTCTAATCCCACCAACTCCTTTTCAGTAGTATATGTTGGCCAGGAGCTGCGCTAGTCTCTCAGCAATCTAAGAAACGTCTTGTCTATTGTCTAACAGCCATGACATTTTAATCTTTAAAAAATCTTTTAAAGGCCAAGAAGCTGCAATTTTTTGCACCCAAAAAAGCTAGATCTAGATCCTCTGGGGCTTTTTTTGTCTGGTTTTTCTGTCTGGTAATAAGGTAAAAGCAAAAGCTGTGCTATTTTTTAATTTTAATTACACAGTTTTAGCAGGTGCGATATCAAAACTTCAATTTTTTTAGTATAATCAGAATTTACTACACAAGAACTACCGAAATTTTTTGAAAAGAAAGCAAGCTATGCCCAGCACAAGTCTTACAATGTCCTCAGGAAGGGGACTAGCCACTGGAATCTGAGTCAGGAGCTATTATTATTAAGGTGGTG